>NC_060278.1:19662467-19921691 GCF_021613505.1 Equus quagga
CCCCCCCCCCCCCCCCCCCCCCCCCCCCCCCCCCCCCGCCTGCTACCTATCTGGGGTGCCTGGGAGCCAGAAGAGGGAGCGCAGACCCCGTTGTTCTTCTTGTCCACCAGCATAAAGGAAGTAGCCTGTTGGCCTCCTGCCTCTGAACCCGGGGGCTGCTCAGAGAGGGCAGGAAGGAAGCCAGCCTCCCCAGCTAATCAACCGGATCATCAGAGGGTGACTGCAGAGTGACCTCATGCTTTCTCTCCATCCCCGACACCCCCTCCCCAGGAATAAGGAGCAGCCAATGAGCGCCTGCCTGCTTATTACCGGCCCCCAGGGGGAGGGGGAGGTGGAGGGGGAGGGCGGGAGACCGGCTCCCAGCTGCTCCGGGAAACACAATTACAGGCAGGGCTTCAAAGAGGCCCCTGCTCAGACATCATTTATTCAGAGCCGCCCAGCCTCACACCCTCTCTCCCTCTAGGTTTTCAGAAAAGTTGGAAAGAAAGGGCAGACTGATCATGCTTTCTCTCCACTCCTGGCTCCGACTTTCTGCCATCTCCCAGCCCAGCTGTGGCCACTCCTACAGGGCAGAGCGACACCCTTTCATGGGGCCCTGGACAGTGCCCTCAGGGTAGGCGGGCGGGGCCCAGCTGTGGAGCGGTCCCCTGGCGGCCCAGTGGTCATTGTGTGTGCTGTAGTGAGAAGCGAATTGTCCAGAACTGCCTTGAGGAGGAGGAGGAGACGGGGTCAGGCTCTGGGCCACGGGTGCCTTGCGAAGCACAGATGGGAGCCATTTGATGGTTTTATTTTCTTAATGCAATTAATTCAGAAGTGACAATTCCTTTGATTTAGCATGTGGGAGATGCCCAAGGGAATGGTAGATGACAGGAGAGGGCTTGAGGGGAGAATGCACTGAGTTAAAGCTCAGTGTGCATTGACTGACCCAGGGTCAGCTCAGAGACAAAGGCTGCACAATCTTCTGTGTGTGGCTTCCTTATCTGCGCCTCTGGTACTAAAAAGAGAGAATGGAAATACTAATACAGGGCTTTCAACGGGGATCCCAAGTTACTCATGTCTCAATGAAGACATACTGAGTTTCCTACAATTAGGGACTGTATGCCAGGTACTGTGTGGGGTGCGAGATCTTTGGGGTTTCCGTCTGAGGCTGTGTATGAGTTTCCTGTGGCTGCCGTAACAAGTCACTGCAAACGTGGTGGCTTAAAATAACAACTGTGCATTCTCACAGTTCTGGGAGGCAGAAGTCAAAAGCAGGCTGTCAGCAGAGCCGTGCTTTCTCTGCAGGCTCGAGGGGAAAATCCGTTCCTTGCCTCTCCTAGCTTCTGATGGCTGCCAGCGTTCCTTGACACGTAGCTTCGTCACTCCAGTCTCTGCCCCTGTCTTCACATGGCCTTCTCTGTGTCTGTGTCGTTACTCCCTCTGTCTCTCTCCTATGAGGGTCCATGGGATTGCCTTTAGGGCTCACCTGGGTAATCCGGGATAATCTCCTCCTCTCAACAGTCTTAACTGCATCTTTTGTAACATAAGGTGATATTTACAGGATTTTGGGATTAGGATGTGGGCATACCGGAGGCCACCGTTCAGCCCACCACAGGGTGTAATGAATCATGTCACACAAAATTCACGGTGTTCTTAGTAGCATTGTTCATAATAGCCAAAAAAGGGAAGCAAGCCAAGTGTCCAGTGATGGATGAATGGATAAACAAAATAAGGTCTATCCATATAATGGAATATTATTCAGCCTTAAAAAGGAAAGGAATTAAGACACATGCTACAACACGAATAAAGCTCAAGGACATTATGCTAAGTGAAATAAGTCAGTCACCAAAGGATGAATACGGCATAATTACACTTAGATGAGCTACCTACAGGGGTCAAATTCATAAAAACAGGAAGTAGAATGGTGGTTGCCAGGGGCTGGTGGGAGGGGGTATGGAGAATTGTTTAATAGGGGCAGAGTTTCAGTTTTGCAAGATAAAAAGTTCTGGAGATTGGTTGCACAATGATGAGAAAATGCTTAAACAGTATTGAACTATACACTTAAAAATGGTTAAGATGGTAAACTTTATGTTATATGTATTTTACCACAATTAAAAATTTTTTTAATTAAAATGATCCAACACAAAGGTGTACATGCCCAGAGTGTATGAGGTACCTGTGGTAAATGCTATAGGAAGACGGAAGAGAAAGACACCTTTTGGAGGTGGGATGGTCAGGGAGAGCTTCCTGGAAGAAGTGGGCTTTGAGCAGAATAAAATTTAAATGAGAAGGACGAGGAGAGAGGTTGGTGTGGGCAAAGGTTTGGAAATAAAAATGAGACTGGTGTATTCTTTACTCCAATACAAATAGATTGACCAGAAATGAGTACTTTTGTAGGAATTGGGTTGGCTAAGTAAACTAGGCCTAAATTCAAAGAACAGTCTTAGATACCAGGCTGGCATTTACAACTTGGTACCAATTAGAAGTTTACCATCATAATTCATGAGTGCAGAAATCAGAGTCTGGAATAATCATGAACACAGAGAAACCTCCCTGTGTGCCAGGCACTGTCTGAGCACTTTATGCAGATCAACATGAATTCATTGAATCCTCATAACAGCCCTGTGATGGGGGCATAGTCATCATCCTCATTTTGCAGCTGGGTAAACTGAGGCACAGAGCAGTTAAGTAACTTGCCCGAGATTATATGAGAAAGATGGGATATGTTAACGGATTTAAGAGATCAGGGGTAAGGGATCCAGAAGGGTTGTAAGGATTTTTATAATGGGTGAATAGATTTGTGAGAAGGCCGGGCAGTTTCTAAGGAAGGAAAAACCTAAGAATAATATTGGAGGGCAGGTGTTCAGTTCCTCAATCTGGGTCATCATTTTACAGATGAGAACACTGAGGCTCAGAGAGGTTAGAGGATTTGTCCAAGAGCACCTATCTGGGATGTATACGTGTTAAGTTTAAAGTAATGGTATGATATGTAACGGCAGAGAATTGGAGAGGCCCAGGGTGCCACCTTGTCATCAGATTCCTTTCCCCAGACTTTGCCTGAATGGCTCACGGAGACCACCTGGAAGGGTCTTTATCATGAGGATGTACCAAGAGCACTTTAGCCCTACACCCGTGATCATTTGATCATTACAGTCCGATCCTGTCTCACCTCGGAAGGCAGGCTGAGAAGTAGACAGGGCCTTTCTGGAAACCTGCGTGAGCCGGTATATGTGTGGTTCCCTCTGGAACAGTCTGGAGCCCTTGGGAACTCTGATCCGGGTGGTCAAGTCAGACCAGCAATGACAAAGACCTAGTCTGTTCTCCCCGGAGAAGGGCATTGACGCCCAGGCTCCCCGCTCTGTCTGGTGGAAAGGCTGTCCTGTTAGCACCATGAGCAGCTCCACCAAGCAATGCATTTTGAGTGGGACCTTTATAAAGAGAGTCCGTTTGTCAGATATAAGGGGGAATAAAAGCTGAAAAGAATCTGAGATAGAAAAAGAAAATGAGAAGACAGAAGCTTTTGAGTGAACAAAGTTAATTACAGGCTGAGAGAAAGTCTTAAATGTAGTGTCCCCATAGGGCCAGGACGGCACCAATGACCCAGTAAAGTCTGTTTCCAACCTGAGGCACTCAGGACTTGCCTCCCTCCATTGGCACGGAGGCGTCTGCCCAGCTTGTCCTGCAGAACTTGGTTGGGCTGCCCGCCACCTCTCTGGCCTCGCGCCCAGCCCAATCCCTGCAAACTCCACAAATGTTTACAGCACAGGTAATTGGCAAATTATAATCAGCAGGATCCCGTAAATATCCCTTCGAAGTGCGGACTAGCATAAAGCTTTCTGCTGACCCAGCAGCTTTCTCTAAACGAGTTTAAGAAACATTCGGAACAATGCAGTTCATTAATCACTGACACTCAAGGTGGGGTGTTGTCTTCGTTTGCAAGATCAGGAAATTACAAGGCTGATGCCTTACATGGTTTTAAACCAACCGTACAGAGAATTAAAGGTCCCGTGTCTGAATCGATCAGGATAGGCCAGGTAATGCTGTGATGACAAACAACCCCAAAGGTCACAATGGCTTAACAGCGAGGTTTATTTCTTACTCGTGTTCCACGTCCATTCGGCTAGTGGCTCTTGCCCCCACTGATGAAGGAGCCACCAGCTGGGGCATTGCCAGTCACTGTCATAGCAAAAGAAAGAGTTGTGGTTTCCAAAGGGACTTAAGATTTAGGAGTTGTCACCTAAATGTCTTACAGGATCTCTTATCTCCCCCCTTCCGTGCCTTTATTTCCCCATTTGTAAATTGCGGGTAATAAATGTCAGCTTTTCTTCACCGAGAGTGATGCATGTGATCTGTCATAACTGTTCTATAAAGTAACGGGACTAACTTTGTAAATCTTTTCACCAGATATGTGTCCAAACAGGTACGGTCCTTGAAAAGAAATAGTTTGAGATGATAAAGTTTATTCCAGTGATGCTGCTATTGCTGAGAGCCCTTTAGTTGCCTTCAACTTATGAGTCACTAAGAAAATTTGCTTTCTTACTATAGAAATTCCGATATATAAGGGGTTGTGGGGATAGGCTAAATTAAGGGATATGTCACCATGGAGAGGCCAAAAGTCAGCCTCCCCAAGGTGAATTTTTCAGTGTGTCAAGTCAGTTCTTTAGTTCTGCAGGCTCAGGGACCTGAGTTTTCATCCTCAGAGGAAGACTCACATTAACCAAGTTCAAAGTACTGATGTATAAATCATTACTGATTTATAAAATGTCAGCGTGCTGGTTTCAAGTGAGCAATATCATCTTCACCAGACGGGGCCCTCAGGGCACATGATCCTTGACCTCTCACCCAGGAAGTACAGTTGGCAGAGGCAGGATGGCAGAGGAGTTACGCACGTGGCCTTTGAGGCTAGCTTGACTTTGTTGGAAATTCTGGCTTTGCTGTGAGACTGACGACAGCCTGCCTGCCATCTCCACGTTCAGAATCCTCATTGGCAAAGGAATGATGGTCTCTTATTGTAGGTGATAATGTGGTCACGTGGCAGGGCGCTGAGCACCGTATCTGGGACATAGCCATGCCTCAGTAAGTGTTTGGAAGGCGCCGACTTAGAAGAAGGAAAGTGAGATAGGTAATTTGAATGCTTAATATGACCAGCTAAAGTTGCCCCACACCTCTGTTTCTGCTGTGTGAAAGGTTGTACCCCCGGGGCCCGGATAGTCAATGCCTGTTGGCTCAGACCATGTTTGCGTCCGCAGCTCATCTCTCTTTCCCAACCTGCTCCTCCAGCGCCCTCCCCATGCACACCTTCCACTCACCCCCGCCCATTCTGTGCAACCATTACTGTATTTAATCCTGTTAGAGATAAACTCGTCCAGCCCTGAGAGGAATTCTTTCTCTTCCTGGGTAGTTTTATGCATCTCTGATCAATTCCATTGAGATGTTGGCTTTAAAATTTAACTCTCAAAGAGAAGGAAGTCTTATTTTTGTCATTTCCAAGTTTGGGATGGAAGTCTCACCATCACCCCCAAGGACCCACAGTGATGACTTTATAGTCACACCTCGTTTTAGGAAGCCCGTTTGACCAGCGTGCTCACCTCCCCCACCCCCACCGTCCCCACTCACTAGACTTGACTTCAAGTAACGCCATTTGAAAAAAATCAAATCCATTCTGAGGGCAAGATTCATCACCAGTGAGCATGCTCTTACAAATGTGACACAAGCTTCAAAGGCAAACCCGAAAGATTATCAAAAATGTTTTATGGGGGCCGGCCCGGTGGCACAGCACTTAAGTTCGCACGTCCTGCTTTGCCAGCCTGGGGTTTGCCAGTTTGGATCCCAGGTGCGGACCTACGCGCCACTTGTCAAGCCATGCTGTGGCAGGCGTCCCACATATAAAGTAGAGGAAGATGGGCATGGATGTTAGCTCAGGGCCAGTCTTCCTCAGCAAAAAAAAAGGCTTGGCAGCAGATGTTAGCTCAGGCTAATCTTCCTCAAACAAACAAACAAAAATGTTTTATGAACTAGCAGGCATCATAGAAATACTATAACTACTTTGAAAGGGATAGTCATTTGGACATAATGGTGTGTTGCCCTTTGAAAATCCACCCTCCTCCCTCCACCCGGTGACACCCTCTACGTTAATTGCTTTGTGTCTGGGCAGCCAAGTACCTTCTGGAAGTGGAGGTGGTGCTGGCAGAGCCTGCCGCAGCCCGTGGCAAAGACAGTTTGCAGCTTCAAGACGCCCCTCATCTTGGTTTCGACTTTGTAATTTATCAGTGCCGTCCTGAGATGTGCCATGTTTCCTCCATGGCATTCCCCTGGGTGAGATTTCTGCTCCTTAGGAAGGAAGGTCTTACATAAAGTCTCGAATTCCCTGTTGGTTACAGCGATTGCTTTTTCATTTTTCCACATTGTAGCATGAATGGAAGTATAGAATTTTAGATGGTGTTGATTTCTCAAGACGCATTCTCCTGTTGGTTTATTATGTCTTTTAGGGGAGGAAGCTTGGCCCTAGATTCAGACCCACTCCGGTCATTGCCAGCTGTTTTCCTTGGAAAATTGATGGCCTTTGAGGCCCGGAGGACGCCACCTTGTGAGCCCAGGAATGAGGCAGCAAAGGGGAACCATCTGAGTTGGCTCTTTAAAAGGAACCCTAGCTCTTACTCTCTGCCCCTGATAAAAGCCTAAGGTCCTTATTGGCAGGTGCTGCGTGTGTCACCTGCAGCCTTGGCTGGTGCCCTGCGCATATCACACACTCAGTAAGCGTCTCTTGTCTTAGTCTGCTCGGGCAGCTGCAACAAAATGCCACAGACTGGGTGACTTAACTGAAATTTATTTTCTCACAGCTCTGGAGGCCAGAAGTCAGAGACCAGCGGGCCAGCCTGGTCGGGGTCTAGGGAGGGCTGTCTTCCTGACTTGCAGGCGGCAGCCCTCTTGCTGTGTCCTCACTGTGTCTCACCACCTCGCGTGGTGGGGAGAGAGAGTGAGCAAGCTCTCCGGTGTCTCTTATGAGGATGCTATTCCCATGGTAGAGGCCCACTCTCGTGGCCTCATCTAAACCTCATCACCTCCCAGAGGCCATCACACTCGGGGCTAGGGCTCCAATGTGGGAATTTGAGAGGAACACCGTGCAGTCTATGGCAGCACCCAAAACAGTGAAATAAGAAACCAAACTGTCGTTTGACTCTTGACTGACATGCCTTATCCACTCTCCTAAAAGAAATGCACAGAATAACCAGCGGAAGAGGAAATAGACTCAGAAAGGGTGTATTAATGTGCATAAATGCACACAAACACCAACACACATTGTCTCTCCTGGAATCTGCTTTTTCTGAGATTGGAGCCATCCAGTGAGGATGCTTGGAACAGAGCAGTTGTTGAGTAAAGGCAATCCATTTGCATCTACCTGACCTGGGAGCTAATTTAGAAATAATTGTTCCCTTTTAGCCCCATTTCCCTATCAGACGACCTTTTCCCCGTCTCCCATCTCAGAGCCTCGCGGTCTCCCATCCTCTCAGCAGTGACAGAGCAAAGTGAGTGATGTCTTGGCAATGCAAGCATCTACAGGGATGGCATGCCTGAAGCACTGGTGTACTCCTGTGGATTGGCAGAGCTGTTTAGGAAAGCATTTATGATAAAAACATTCCTAGGTAGAGATGATTCTTTTCTTTTGGAAAGGCAAATGGAAGGTAAATTTTCAGTTTATTCTTAAATCCTATTCCCAAAGCCGTGTGGCCTTAATTATAACATTTCTTGCAGGAGGGTACGTTTATTGTTTAGGTTTCAAATTATGGGAGCATGTGGAGTGGCCGAGGGCAGAGTCTCTGGAGCCAGGATTCAGATCTCAACCCCAACACCTGCTTAATCTTGGGGCGCCCATTGCCTCCCTGTACAATGGGAGGAATAATAGGACCACCTCATAGGGCTGTGATGGGGGTTAAAGACGCCACTGTTTGTAAAGTGCTTAGAATGAGGCCTGGCGCAGAGCAAATACTATATAAGCACATGTTGAATATAGAGAGAGAGATGTATCTCTCTATATTTATGTATTTTTAAATAAGGCTTTTTCCTGTCAATTCAGCATAGAATGTTCTCTGTGGGGAAGGAGAACCCTAGGGTTTTTCAGCCCTGTCAGTGAGCAAGTGCTAATTGTTGATAGAACAAACTGAGGAAACAGGGCAGAAGGTCTCAATGTGTTGATGGCCCTGTACTTGACTCTTTGCTCAGAGGAGTCCTCATTGTCTACTCCTTTGGGTTTTATAAAGATCGTTTGTATTGGGTCAGCCCCAGTGGCCTAGTGGTTAAGTTCGGTACACTCCGCTTTGGTGGCCCAGGTTCAGTTCCTGGGTGCAGACCTACGTCACTTGTCTGTCAGTGACCATGCTGTGGCAGAGGCTCACATACAAAAAGAGGAAGATTGGCAATAGATGTTAGCTCAGGGCAAATCTTCCTCAGCAAAAAAAAAAAAAAAAAAATCAAATCGTTTGGATTGATGTACTTGAGCTTTGAGACATTCTCTTTAAAACGTAAATAAACCTGAGATTGCATGTTTTAGGGAAAGTTGCCTCTCATCACTTACCGTTTTTTCCATTTGGTTCTTCCTCCAGCCTAAGCTTTTGGCCAAGGAGCTGCTTGACCTCGTGGCATCTCACTTCAACCTGAAGGAAAAGGAATACTTTGGAATCGCCTTCACAGATGAGACGTAAGTGCCCCACGAGCCCTCGGAACATGAAGGAGAGTGCAGACCCTGAGCTCGCACTGTCCCCACTGTGCAGTCAGCTGCCGGCCACTTGGGTCTTGTGGTGCGGGGTCAGTCCGAGTTCATCATCCGAATTTCAAAGGCCTTGTGATCATGCCTGGAACGGTCCAAGGATGTAATTAGGGTGATGCTAATATTGTGAAATTATTAGGTAGACGAGTTCTTATAATCAAGCAGGTTCGTGCTCAGAACCGAAATGTTTATTGTTTTAAAACGTAGATTTGTATGGGTTTGTTTTCTATTAAAGTTAAATAAAAACTTCTGGAAATTAAGCCTTTCTCTTCCAGTGTTGGAAGAACAATAACGGGAAGTGAATTTGATGGTAAATTCAAAATGAAAAGTGTCTGCGCAGTTTCACTGTCTAAGCTGAAATAGAACATAAAACTCAAAAATTCACATCGTCGTTTTCAGTGGTCTTACAGTCTGGCTCTGTGAAGTGGTGTTTTGCAATGCAAATAAGGAGTACTTTACTAAAATTTCAGTTTCCTTCTTAATATACGGTTAGCAGAAGAGTACAGTGAATATCTGCACAGATTCCTGGATAAAAATAAGCTGTTGTAGCATGTTTCATAATTTTCTTTCCTCTGTGTATACACACACACACACACACACACACACAAACACACAAACATACATGCACTCCTCCAAATCTTTAGAATTACCAAGAGGATTTCCTAAAATACTAATGGATCTGGATTAGGTTGGTGGCTGGACAAGACAGTATAGGGGAGGCCATGCCCCAACGATCAGATGGTGCCATCGAGGCACGATGGGCTCAGAAGCGAGGACAGGAGGCATCCCCGTTGGTCAGGAGGAGAGACGATCAGATGTGGCTGCACTTAACTCGGGAGCAGCAGATGGGCAGGGGGGCCGGGGGCTGTATTATCCAAATTGTGACCCTGTGAGTAAGAGGGGGTGTAAATTGTGATTGTCTTGGGCAAACTGGAACGTAGGGTCGTCCTGTAAGTTAGCACATTTCAGGCGGTGTTGTGATCCGGGAGCAGGTGGAGGAGCAGAGTCATATCTTCCTCAAGAGAGCTGGAGGAACAAGTCAGCCCCTGGCCCTGCAGCCTGTGGGGAAGTGAGCCCAAAGGAAGGCAGGAGAGGATGCCCCTGGTCTAGCAGAGTCGCTGTACCTGTGGGTAGGGCCAAGTAAGCACGCTGTGAACCAGAGGGCTGTGGTGGCACGGAGCCAGCAGAGTCATGAAAAGAACACTTTGAGACAATGGGACATTGAAAACAACTACTTTCACAAATGCACATTTTCTGCCTTTTCTCCTGAGAATCACTGTAAACCCCCTAAATTGTTCTTCATATATTTTTCACTAACTAGAAGGAAACCAGAGGTTTCAATTAATCACCTCCCATTGTTCACACTTCTCAAGTAAGCTGACTCTGCTGGAAGATCCTGTGGACTCTAGATGGTCCCAGTTAGACTTCCCTCTTGAATAAAAAAGAATCAAAGGATGGACATGTTGTCCCGGGCCGACAAGGAAAAACGCGGCTGCTGAATGTTTCACATCGCAGTGGCACTGTCCAGGAGGAACCAACTGGAAGGTAGAAAGTCATTCTCCTCCCGGGAGAGACAGGAGCAGGAAAGCCACACATCCCAGAAAGGAGGGTGGGAAAGCACAGCACAGCCTGCTTGTCCCACCGAGTGAAGCCAGATGCTTTGGGTCTTAGCTCTCCTGGTCCTCTGGGCTGCAGGAAGGCATTCCTGTGCATGAGTATGTGTGCGTGAGGCCAGGCTGGAGGACGGCGTCCCACTCCCTTCAGTGGGGAGAATGGGCAGTGGAGGGGGTACGGTGATGCAGAGGATATGAGCCATCTTCTGGCACGGTCCAGAGAAAGTGTGACCACCACGATCCCCTTCCCCTGAGTCTGGGGGGTAGGGTTTCTCCAGCGATCGCGGGAATGGCGGGCAGCCAGCGGATCAGTAGCAAAGAGCCGCAGCTGGCAGCCAGTTCCAGAAAAAGAACTGGCAGATGGGCCTGACTCATGGAGGGGAAGCAGCGAATGTCAGGGGCCCCAAGGAAATCAAGAACAGGGGCCACCAAGGGACTAGGACAAGGGGACAGAAACAAAGGGGACGACAGTGACTCAGGGTTGTCAGGCGGTGACAGATGTTAGCTGGTGGCCTCTTGAGTAATCTGAACTTCTCTCCTTTTCCTGGTAGGAAAGGATTATGTCAGTAACCACTAGCCTTATCCTGCCTGCCCCCAGCCCTCACTCTGGGCACCGCTAGACGCTAGATCTTTTAATAACCTTGTTTTCAGATTGTGCGTGTGTACTGTCATGTAGTGTGTGTGTGTGTGATTTCTACAAGTGCTTCCCTATGTATTTTATAGTAAAATGCAAGAGAATGTTCATCCTTTGTTCCGGCCCGGTGTATCCTATGTATTTGCCTATTTCCTAATGCAAATCAAACAAGACTAACATTTGGAACATGCTGATAAACCTCACAATACTGTGCACGTGTGAGATATGACCAGAGCATTATCATTCCTAATAGGAGCTTGTATGACTCTTAGGTTATATATTGTCAGTCAGTCTTTCAATATTGACTGCTGTTGAGGACATTTTGTAGGATCTGGAAGGGCCTGGAGAAAATGTATATAAAGTAGAATGTAGACAGGAAATTGGAAGTTTCTCTAAGCTTCTCTCACACCAGAAGTTGTATTAATAGTGTCTAAATCCACAGTGCAAGACTTTATGCCCAAGGATATTTAATATTGTCAGCTAATCCACAGTTTTGCAGCATTCATGCTGGCTCTGCCTTCTCCTTTTTTTAATTTCATTTTTTAGCTGGAAATTATTAGATTACAGAAGAGTCACAAAGATAGCACAGAGAGTTCCCATATACGCTTCAGCCAGCTTCCCCAGATGCTGATATCTTACAAACCCTGTTACATTGGTCGAAACTAAGAAATTAACATTGGTACTATAGTATATTATGATTGGAACTGAGCTATAGACTTCATTCAAGTTTCACCAGTTTTCCCATGAATGTCTTTTTCTCTTCCAGGATTCAGTTGCAATTAGCCCCTTTGATTTTTTTAATTAAAAAAAAAATTTTTTTCCCTTCTTTTCCCCAAAGCCCTCTAGTACGTAGTTGTATATTTTAGTTGTGGGTCCTTCTAGTTTTGGCATGTGGGACGCCACCTCAGCATGGCCTGGTGAGCAGTGCTAGGTCCTCACCCAGGATCCGAACCAGCAAAACCGTGGGCTGCCGAAGTAGAGCACGTGAACTTAACCACTTGGCTATAGGGCCAGCCCCGCCCTTTGATTTTTAATAACTTTGCCCTAATAAAAAGAGATACAGATGGTCATCTGTAAATGATCTGAATTGTGATAACACGTGCAAACAGTGACATTTTGTCAGCCCTTAAAACATTTTGAAGCAAAGGAAGATCCTGGTATAAATTTGATCTTAAAATAATTATGTTTTGCTAGAGTCGTGGTTTTCAACCTTGGCTGCACGTGGGAGTCACCTGGGACACTATAAGATACCAGTGCCCGGGACCTACCCCCAAATTCGGATTTAATTGGTCTGGGTGTGGCCTGAGCATCGAGAGTTCTCAAAGCTTCTCAGTTGATTCTAACTTGAAAACTCCCGTTCTAGAAAGAGGAGAATGTTGGAGCAAATTTCCTTTGCTCCCTCCCTCCAGATCCAAGAAGAGAAGCTGATGTCACTCAAACTTTGAATATTGGGGGCCAATCATGACACCTGCCAGGGGCCTGCAAAGTTACAGACTCACCATTCCAGACAGACTCTCAACTTAACAGTTTAAAAACCAACTCAGAAGTTCAGATTTAGTGTTTCCATGGGTATAAGTAGTGTCACTGAGATTTTCATCGGTCAAACATTGGCATCCATCATTTCAGAAAAGTTATTTTTACATTTTGTTTTTGAAATAGTTCCATTGCCATTTTAACACACAAGTAGTTTTTTTTTCCCCAGAGCTCATGGTTCTGATTGTATCATTTAGATCAAGAAGCCTTATTTTTAGTTATCTGATCTATTCTTAGTCATAACTTTTGTCTCCTCTATTTGGGTTTCTTTTTTAAAAAAAACGAAAGCTTTATTGAGGAGGAATTGATGTACAAAGAAGTGCACATATTTAACGTGTACAGTTTGATGTTGGACATACACAGACCCCTGTAACACTCAAGTTTTAATTTTTAAAATTAAAAAAAAAATGGTTGACAGAGGATCTCATGGTCAAAAACTATAACTAAACAACTTTTAGACTATTTGGCAGAAATCGTCAAACACACCCCAAGTTGAAGGAATGATTATCATCATATATTTAAATTTTAATTTGAACCTCCTGTCGTGAATTTTAAGAATTCTGTGTCCCATGCTGTAAATGAGTCTCCTTGTAATGAAAACCTTTAAGAAGTATTTAGAAAGTTTAGGGAGAAAGATCAGAAACTTGGTTAGCCATTATTGCACATTTTAGGAGCCAAGTACAGTTAGAATGTATTTTCACATACCAATTAAGAAAATGAGTAGTTCTTAACCTCTTACTTAATCACAGACTCCTTTGAAATTTGTTAAGAAGTTGCGTTCCCTTGCCACCGCAAAAGTTTACATGCAAAATAATTTATGCTTAAATTTTAGGGGGTTCGTAGACACCCTGAAGCCAGAATTCTAGTCTAAGAACCAATTAAGAGATTTTTTTTTTTAACATACTATGTTTTAATTAATTGAATCGTTGACTGGTACTGTTTGGGGAATCTGATTTATCCAGATAATTAAGGTCCAGCGTGCCCTGACACACTGGAAATACGTCTGCAGACCCGATGCTGGGACAATGGGAGAACCCCCTGCTCTTCAGGGGCCCTAAGTCCTTGTGTCCCTGGACTGGAACCATGACTGGCATTGGCTGAATCATCTGAAAAGGGTCTAGTTGATAAGCATCCCCAGTCTCCAGCTTATCTACAATTTAAAAATAAACATAGTAGAAAAGCAATTTTCCGATTGTGGAAGAAACAACAATAAGACGCAGCTCTGGGAAAGTAATTGATTTAGAAATAGGTTTGGGATTTCCATTCATTAAATGCCCCGCACCATGAGACTGAGGAGAGAGATCAATGGTACCACCTCCGTGCCTGGGTTGTAATAGTGGCTTCTGGAAACATGGCCTGCAGCGTTCATTACCACCACGGAGGCTGCCTGGGGATACGGCCAGACGTTAGGGCAAACGACAGTACCTTCTATTTAGTGACCAGAAAAGGACTTTGGAAAACTCTTTGTGTGCGGTTAAGATAAATAAAAAAGAATGGGGCAATCCAAGCAGGCCTTCAGGGTCCAGGCTCCCTCCTGACCTTTTCCTTCCCAATGCCAGTGAGCCGGGTGGAGCTGGGATCCTGGACTTGGTGAGCAGAGTGAATTCTCACCGAATAGGGAGATTGTTTACTTAGAGCGGGAGTGGCGTCTATATGTGCATGGCAGTCACTGAACCGACAACAATATTGATCTGTGGGCAGTATTTGAAGCTGAGGTATTGGTTCCTTAAATGTTTGTTTAGTATCCACTATTAAGCACCGGAAGTCCAGAAATAACTAGACTTTGACCCCTTGTAGGGCTTGTATTTTGGGTTTAGGAGGTAAATAATAAGATACAGTGCCGGAGGTACTATAAAACAAAATTGGAACAGCCTTAAGAGAACATAATGGAGCAAACAATTCCTCCATAAATAAAAAATTATAGCCATAAATTCAATTGGACTGAATAGCCTATGATGTAGTAATCTCGTCTCCCCAATACACACCTTATCTTAATCTTTCTTTGGGTGTGTGTCTCCCTCTGGTGCAGGCTCTCTCTCTCTCACACACATACACACACTCATTCACACACTTGAAGGCCACTATTTGAGCATTTCTAGCTAAATCTGTATCCTTGAGCTGTCCTTGATGAGCAGACGTACTTCTGAGTCAGGACACTAAATACCTAAACATTCTTCCATCTGAAGAGCTCCCCACTCACCTCCTCCATCCAGTGACATCTGTAAAAATGTCATACTCTTGCTTTGGCTTTCCTGAGAAACTCATTCTATATGAAATCAGCTGTCCACAATAAAAACCTCTAGGGGCCCGCCCGGTGGCTTGTGGTTAAGTTTGCACGCTCTGCTTCAGGGGCCGGGGGTTCACCAGTTCAGATGCTGGGCGCGGACCAACACACCACTCATCAAGCCATCCCACATAGAGGAACTAGAAGGACTTACAAGTAGGATATACAACTATGTGCTGGGGCTTTGGGGAGAAAAAAAAAAGGAAGATTGGCAACAGATGTTAGCTCAAGGCCAGTCTTCCTCACACACACACACACACACACACACACAGACACCGACACCTCTGAAAGGCACAGAATATCTTTCTCCCCTGGGGCCCAAGAAGTGATCCGTTCAGAGGGCCTTATCCCACCTCCACCCTCCAGTAGCTCTCTATACGTGACATTCTCCTAAGGCCATCTCTACTGAAGGTGCCAACACTTGAACCAAAAATCTGTTTGCATGATATGTAGAAGCTAGAAGCAATCTGTTAAATGAATGCATCCAATTTTGCTTGCCTGGAAGCAATTGCATATTTATTACTGACCCACCAGTTTGACCTACTGCCACCATAAACCAAATGAGTGTTATCTTGCTCAGCTTTAAAGATAGTTACATTCCAGCAATAAAAAAAAATAGTCTGTGTGTCTGCTGGAGCTTTTTTTTTTCTTGCTTTGTTATTGGCAAATGCACTCATGTGAATCCTCAAATGAAAAATCAATGAGAATAATGAAAAGCAAGCTTACCTGCATCTCTTAGTTCAACTGTATAGAGAAAATGCTTCTTAAACTTCTTGGCTTCCCATCCCACCCTAACTTAAAGAAAAAGCAAAAAAAGACTTGAGGAAGGGACTTGATGCTGAGACTGTGAGGTATGGCATAGGAAAGAAAAAGTCCTGGGCAGTAAGGAATCCTTGATACTGTTAGGTGTGGGAGATGTGACTTGGAACACAACACGATAAACAGAAAATATTTTAACAAGTCCTCCTGCAGCCGAAATTGGTGGCCTCAGATCTGGGGTTTCCAGTTTACTTTTTAATCCATCTCTTAGCTTTTGCCTAAACATTCGGCAGTTATCATAAGGGACCTTAGATAAGTCCCTTGTCCTGTTAGTCTTTTTCCCCTTTGTAAGCAGCCTTCAGTGGAGAGATTTTTACATAAAATGCACAGAAAATGGAGGGAGCCGACTTCCTTCTGCCTGAGGGTCCCAGGACTCCAGGTTCAGGAAGCCCACCTCTGCGTGAACATCAGAACCTCGGGAGGGCGTGTGTCTTGCGGTCCCTCACAGAACTGGGGTTGGGGAGTTCCAGCAGGGGAAGTGGAGAAAGGAAATTCGTTTTTTCTCAGAGGCTGCCTCTTCAATTCGGGGTGATTCTGGCCCTGTTCTCTCTGCTTCCTGCCATTTTCTTACTTCCTAGTCATTGCATTGCTTGATACATGCTAAACCAATATATGGCTAGGAACAAAGGAGTTTCCAGTTAAATAAATTCTTTGCTAAAATGTCATTCTTTTACAGAGTTTAGTGTGGGGAATGAAATTGTCGAGTGAGGGAATCCACTCCCCTATTTGTCCTCTGTTAACATAGATGAAGAATGGGCGGTAAGCAGACCCGACAGGGTGGTATCCAGGTGACTCTATGTCTGTGTCTCTTCATGCAAAATGTCCCCACTTGGAAGTTCTTCACGAAGTGAATTTTGGCCCCCAGAGACCTAAGTGGGATCCCCAACTGTCTGTGTGGTCAGTAATGTGGTACCATTGGGGTGGGTGAGGATTTCTCAAGCCTGGCCCATTGATGGATCTGAAGGGCACATGTGGAACATTCTATCTGTCAGTTCCTCCTTATTCCTTAAGTTTGGGGCCAGAGAAAGACCACCATGCTCTTGTACCAATCCAGTCTGTTTCTCTTGTGAGGATCAGGAAACCGTTATTCCCACCAGACCCTTCATCAAGAATTATCATAAGGCAGGCCGGCACCATGGCCTACTGGTTAAGTTCGGTGTGCTCCGCTTCAGCAGCCCAGATTTGGTTCCCCAGCATGGACCGACACCACTCGTCAGCCATGCCCTGGTGGTGACCCACATAGAAAAAGAGGAAGATTGGCAACAGATGTTAGGTCAGGGCGAATCTTCCACAGCAAAAAAAAAAAAAATAATAATAATAATAAAATAATTATCATAAGGCAAAAGGTTAAAATTTAAATCTACATGGTCATTGGATGGATTGCTGTTCTGAGTTTTCTTAGATTCTGTATTTATTTGGCATCCATTAATTACAATGCCAAATTAACACCAAAGTTGTTTACATCTCCCCTGCCAACCAGAGCTCATACTCCGAACCACCCTCTTTATCTAAATCTCACACACGAAGCCAAGATTTCCCCATGCCCTATCTCAATCTAGGGCCAGGTACCAGATGCTAGGGATAGCCTTATACCTCAAAGCCTGGTGGAATTATTCAAACTAGCCAATCCTGAGCTGTTTCCCCTGTACTGTCCTGCTTTTCCCACAGAAACCCCATTTGAGGCTCTGGCCTATGCCTTCCCAATATTCCTTTCTGCCCCAGGACCAGCACTGGTGCTACCCCTTGTGGCCCTGCCTGGCGTGGCATGCCTCACCTTTCTAGGAGGACTGTGAATAACATTAACTGTTCTTTCAATGGCATTGACCTCTCCGTGTTGTCACTCCGTCACCTTAATAAATTAAGATCTGAGCACAAGTCAATTGCTTTGGGTGCTAGTCATCCCGTCACTGAACACATCCTTTTGAGCACCTCCTATTTGCCAGGCACAGTGCTAGGTTCTGGGCATGACTTTTCTTAATGTTATAAACTTGTAGCTTAGTTGGAGAGACAGGTCATATTTTTAAAAATAACTAAGTTCACAAGAATATGCTAAATGCCTTGTCAATGACACAAACCAGAAGCTCTGGAGAAGTTTGAAAGAAACCCCAGGCTTAGGCAATCAAGAAAGACTTCACTGAAAGTAAGCCCTGAGCTCGGCCTTGAACGATGGCTAGCATTCAGATAAAGAGGGTGGACAGACGATTCCAATTAGGAAAAAGAGCGTGATCAAAGTCATGGTGTAGAGCTGCATATGGCGTGTTTGCAGGAGGCTGAGCTCAAAGAGACGACCCCGAGGGATTTTGGACATTTTCAGAGGCAGGAAAGGAGGGGCTGTAGCTTATGACTCTCTGATAATTAGGTCGAACATTTATCTTACCACCTTCCAGTTGGTCAAAACCCACATGCTTTTACCTTATGAGGTAGGTCTATTTTTCAGATGAAAAAAGTCTGTTGGAGGAAAAAGAATGCATGCACAGAGTAAGTCCCTTGGACTTCAAGAATGTAGCCACAGATGTGCCCAGGATGGGGCTGTGAGTCCAGAGGAGGAGCTCCAGCCCAGGCTGGTGTGTGTGGGGAAGGTGTGGCAGACAAGGCTTTCTGGAGCCACGGGAGAGCTGGGTCTTGAGGGTGGACTTTGCTGGGTGACAAAGGAGGGGAAGGGCATTCTAGGCGGAGGGAACAGCATGAACTAAGGCACAGAGGTTTGAGACAACATGATCCCTGTGGGGCATTATCAGTATTTCAGGTTTGACCAGAGACGAGGTGGCCGCAGACCTTCTGTTTCTAGGTCCCAGTTCTAGTTGGACAGGAACTTAGCCCACCTTTCTGGGAGAATTTGGTCCAGTCCTTTTACTTAGAAAACTTTTTTCCCACTTATTTTTCCCCTTTACTTTATTCAGAGAAGAGTAACCAAAAGTGAAAAATAAAATTAATAGCAAAAACTTTTTCTAAATGGAAATTCTCAGTTGGAGGAAAAAAAGAGGCCGAAGTTCCTCAGGTGGACACTGTTCAGAGGCCGATCCCGTGGTCATCTGTAGAGCCACAGGAGTGAGTTTAATTGAAAGAGCGATTTTTTTTTTCCTTGTGCAAAAGACGCAGCTTGAATGAAGTCTCAAAGTGGAGATGGAAACCTCTAGCCTGTTTTCTGTCTTTCATTTGTTGGAGCAAGCTTGTGCTTGGAGGAGCAGGCATTTTGGTACAGTGATGCAGACAGCTGGTATTTCTCATTATCCACAGAAGCGCCAGCCTTCCACACAGGTGTATGCATTTTCATACATGTGAGTACTTTATAAACATGGGTGTTACACAGCATCAGGCACCTGAGGAGATTTTGTGCTGTCACTTGTGTCTGTTCAACGTGAGCTGACTAAGTAAAGGTGATTATAGGACTCTGAGTCTTCCAGGATGATGGACTGGGATTGGGTAGGGAGGGGAAAGGAAAAGGAAAAGAGTAGGTTCCTCTCCCTACATTTGTTCCATGGCTGTCATGCTCTTCAAAGACCACCCTCCTCAATGTGGCCCCCAAGGCCCTGGTGGCTGGTCCCTGCCCCTTTCCAGCCTCATCCCTTTCTACCCACATGACACTAAGATGCCAGGTTTCTTTTCACCTCAGGGCCTTTGCACATGCTGGCCCCTCTGCTTGGAAAGTGGTTCTCCTTCCACTTTGTTGAGGTAACTCTTGTCATTCTTCAGATCTTACTCACACACCAGGAAGTGCCTCTCAGACCCCCAGGCTAGATCAGGTCCTTACATATTCTCGTAACTCATGGTCCTCATACTATTAGTAATTATGTAGTTAATTGTGGAAGTAGTGGTTGAGTGTCTCCTCATAAGAATATAAGCTTGAGGGGAATAGAGGTCATGTCTGTGCTGCTAAGTGCTGCATCTCCAGACCCTTTCTCAGAGAAGGTGGTCAGTTAGTATATATGGAAGGAAAGAAGAGAGGGAGGCAGGGAAGGAAGGAGGAAACGCACAGGGGACCCGATTTGAATATCATCAAATATCTGTAGTTCACTGTTTAGAATAGTTTTAATAAGGTATAATTGACATACAATAAACTATGCATATTAAAATGTGCAATTTGATGAGTTTCGAGGTACCTCTATACCCATGAAACCATCACCACCATCAAATTAATGAATATATCCATCACTCCCAAAAGTTTCCTCATGCCCCCCACTATATCCCTCCCTCTCACCCACCCAGGCAACCACCGATCTGTCTGTCACTGCAGAATAATTTGCACTTTCTAGAGTTTTCTATAAATGGAATCATACAATCTATACTCTTTTTGTCTGGCTTCTTTCACTCAGCAGAATTATTTTGAGATTCATCCTTGTTGCTGCATACATCGATATGCCTTGTTTGTTGTCTTTATTGCTGCATAGTATTCCATTATATAACTGTGTCACAATTTATTTATCCATTCCCCTGTTGATAAACACTGGGGTTGTTTCAAGTTTTGAGCTATTACAAATAAAGAATCTCTGGGCATCTGTGTGTAAAAGTCTTTGCATGGGGGACATATGCTTTCATTTATCTTGGGAAATACCTAGGAGCAGAATGGCTGAGTCATATGGTAGGTGTACGTTTAAATTCTTAAGATACTGTCTGTGATTCGCTTTTCACCCCATCTGCTTCCAGTAGGTTGTTGTGAAGATTGCTAACGTGTCTCTAATGTGTGTTTTAAGTCCTTAAGGAAAAACCGCAGTCAAGAGTGTGATGGAGGAATTCAGGACGAGAGAGAGAGCACGATTACATTTTCATTTGAGCGCAATCTAGACAATGGACAGCAGGTCTGAAGCCCCAGACTTTTTGATTGTCATTCTCCTCTCTCACATCACACAGTGTCTCCCGCTGATTCAGTAATCAGTATTCCCCAGATAATTCCTTTGGGTTCTCCAAATATTGCACACTTAGCAGTGAGGCAGAGGTCCACGTTTATCTGTGATCCAGCACGCTCTGCTACACATAGAACATTGTCACAGAAACTTCTGCAAAATCCAGATCACTAACCCATGTGTCTCTCTTCTCCTCAGGGGACACTTAAACTGGCTTCAGCTAGATCGAAGAGTACTGGAGCATGACTTCCCCAAAAAGTCAGGACCGGTGGTTTTATACTTTTGTGTCAGGTATGTACACCTGGTGCCCACTCTTTGCTTCTGTATTTCTTTCTCTGTCGGAAAGCCGGGGAGAGTAGAGTGATGAAAGGAAAGAGAAATCGAGTTTGTCTTGGTTCATTGCCAGTAATAGAGGTTACCGTACCACTACATTCCCAGTAGATATAAACCTGGGGCGTGGGTGTGTAAGGCGTGTCAGTGTGTGTGCATGGACACACGTGTTTGTGCTGTTGCACTAGGATGCTTGTGTGGAATGAAGATCAGAGCTTGTTGGGTTTTTTTGCTTTTTTTGGAGAGGGGGCATACGTCTTGAAATAAGCTGAATCTCTTACGATAACACAAACCCGTGGATCCTTTTGGTGGCCATTTGAAGCTACATAACAGAAGTCCGTGTATTTTCTTGCCTCACAAGGGCCAGTTGGCCTCTTGAAACTTGTCTATTTTATTCCAAATAGGAATAGGGGAACCCCAGCAATACATCACGGATCAGTGTCTTTCTCAGTCATGGGAGGATACGGCATAATGAAATATCAGAAACAGTCGGCATCTTTCTGCTGTTTAATCTATTATAAGTTTTATTTTGTGACTGCAGAGAACTGTATGTGCTTCTCATAGTTAACACTGGCAACGATCTTATGAAGTCGACCAGACTTATCACTTTGGTTTGCAGAAGGTTGTGTGAAGCCAGAGAGAATCATGTCGTGGGTTCAGGGGCAAAGCACCAATCATAGCAACACCAGAATCTGAGTCCCCAGACCCAGCAGCTCCCTGAGCACCCATCTGTGGAGCCACCAGGCTGTTTCTGTCCAGAACCTTCCTTGCAACACAATTGCAGAGGCATTTAGGTCCAAAAGCCTCAGTCTTGAGGTGGACACGAACACTTCCAATACATAGACCCAGCTCTTTAAAAACATGTTCACAGGAATTCAAGATCAAGATGCCCATGATTGACAGTTCAATTCTTCCTAAGGAGCATGGCCAGGAATGCAGTTTTAGATGTAGCCATCCCGAGACCACAGAAGGCATTAGAAGAGCCTAGAATCAGAGTTAAAGGGTCCATTTAACAGGCGGGCGTATGTGTCTTTACCTCAGCTGGCGGAGTAGATTTAAACTTGCATTTAATGTCTTTTTGATTTGTTTAACAGCTGCGAACATATCAGAGCTAATCTTAGCTATTTCCATTACTGATGAGCATCATCTCGATGTCATAGTCTCTTTAATGGTGGCTACATTTTCTCAGATAAATGGAAAAGTAACCGTGTAAAGCAGAGAGTAACACTTCCATCGGGTGGGGCGGCGCGTAAGGCGAGACTGGGTTGGATTTGAGCAGATCATTCATCTATAATCGAAGGTGGATGAGTACACGTTTATCAGCTTCTCCCCTCCTTCTTGCTGCTTTTCACCAACATTAACCAAGAATAGAAAACACTGGGCTGTTTGTCTATTAGCTGTTGTTTCCAACTGTCTGTCAGGAGCCGAGTTATTTGTGGGTTTGGGGAACCAAGCCTTGAAGGAAAGCTTGGGGCATCCTGAGGTTGCTGGTTGAAGTGCTTGTCGCTGAGAATATGCTGAGTTTTCCAAATCACTCTGAGCTGACTTCTGTCTGTGAAACCAGATACACAGAGGAAGCTGCAGAGGCAGAACCAGTGTTGACAATAGACAGAAACGAGGAGCGGGTGACTGAAGACCCAAGGACACTTCTGCCATGGGCCATCCATTTTCCGAATCGGCCACAGCAGGCTCCTCACAGAACGCTCCTTAGGAAGAGCTCTCCAAATGCACCTTTGGGGACAGACTCCTAGCAGATCCCTGCCACAAAGCTGAGCTCCTTCTCCAGCTCGTTGCGAAAGCTGATCTTTCTGGACAGCCCCAGCTTGCTGTTTCCAGTTACCTCTTGGCCACCTGCATACTGCAGACTCCGCAGGTCCAGAGCCAAGTTCATCCTGTTCCCACCACCCCGCTCCCCTCCCCAGACCTTCTCTGGTCCCCTCAAATCTCTGATGTCATTATCCATTCAGTCCTCTAGGCGTTCCATCTTGAAGTCTTTCCTCTTCCTCAGATTCTAATGTGCGTTAATTCTCTGCTGCTAATTCTGAAATCCCTCTCCGCCTTGCCCTCTCCTCTTTATTCCTTGAACTCAGGCTGTCATCTTCTGTCACCTGAGCTATTGCAACCGCTTCCCAGGGTGGCTCTCACCTTAGCACTTGCCACGGAGGATCCTGGCTCCTCCCCCACCATCCCGAGTCCCCAGGCTTCAGCTAGCGGAGCAACACAAGAACAAAACACCAATAGTTGGTTTTCTGGTTTCCTCCGAGAGAGGAGGCAGATTCTCCCACATTGGTAAATTCTGCACTTTTACCTTGATTTTCGACCTGGAAGAATTCCCAGTTTATAGCTCAGTGCCTTTCTGGGGATGCCCACAGGCTATTTTCTCCAAAGGAGTGGTGTGATAAATTGTCTTCATAAAGATCCAGACCTTGGAATATGCTGGGGTCCGTCAAAGAGCTCCTGTCCACCTGGGCGCTCTCCCTGTGCGCGCTCGCTGACCTTTCTAAAGAGGAGCAGCCCCAGCCCGGCCGTCATGACACACGCGTCCCCTGAAGAAGCCTGACTCAGCCCCTCACGGCTTTCACCTTCCGCTTAAACATCTATGTAACACGTGTGTGGTTAGCCTTCGTGGAAAAGGAGAAGAAAACCATGTGATAAAAGAGGACCGTGGAAAAGATCAACCACCTTAAGCCAGGTTCTAGGAATTCCCGAGTAGAGATATGAATCCTGTATCACTGAGGAACTAAGTTAGGCTGCCATCCCAGCTTGGTTTGTAATTCAACATTTATATATTCTTTTGCAGTAGTGCATATTCAAAACATCTGTGAGAGTGGGGGCAGAATTATCAGCTCCATTCAACCAATTAGGTAAAATAAGACCCCAGTATATTAAATAATGTGAATTCGAACTCAGAGAATTCTGCTTCATCCTCTAAGCCAGAGTAATTCTTCTGTAAGGATTTAGGATGGAGGACTAAGAACCTGCCTTCATTGACCTATTATTTAGCCTAAAAGGGACCTGCTCCCTCCAACTGCTCATGGGTCAGCTCACCAGCAGTAATTACGGTGGCTTTGGGGTCTTTATAATTACCTAAAAAGGAAAAAGGTCTGAGAGAAGGGAACTATCCATTATTAAGGATAATTGTTAATGTTCACAACAACCCTTGAAGCAGTATTATTATTCCTAATTAAAGATAAGGAGATGGGGGCCCAAGACGGTCAGGGAAATGGTCCCCCCAGCATGGCTGGAAAGTTCTTGCATCTGTTCAGTCAGATCTGACTCCAGTCCTCGAGCCCTGCCCCCTACCCCACACTGCCTCCCTCCCCCAAGTGAAAAGTGACACCATGGTTGCTTATCAGAGCCTGCCTTTGCACCCGGTGTAGGTAGGGCCAGAGCCACCCCAGTCAAAGTCGATGAGTCTGCTCACCTTGGGTTCCAAGCTTGGCCACGTCTGCAGAACTGGTGTCCATCTGCAAAGATGGTGTTAGCGCAGGTGCACCCAGCACTGGGTGAGAGGGGCCTGATGGTCCCGTTCTAGCACTCATGAACTCAAGGCGCCCCCTGCAGGGACAACGCCAAGTCACAAAGCTTGGTGACCTTTGGGAAACTCCGCATTGGGCTAAGAAGGGGCATGTATCCATTTTCCCCAACTTCCAAGGTCCTATCAGCCCACCAGCTGTCATTTCTTTGCCATTTCAGTCCAAACCCAACATTGTGCCCTTGCACCACTCCCTTACCCTGGACCTCCCCTCCTCTTGCCGTTTGTCTCATACACACACGCACACGCACATGCACGTGGGGTTGGCTCAGTTGAGTCACACAGTTCTTGTATTTCTACCCCTGGGTTGCTAAGTGTGGTCAGTAGGAAAAAAAAAAAATCACACAACTGCAGGTTGGCATGTGATCGATTGTGACCAATTTCACAGAGATCATCAATGTTTCAATATTTCGAGCCAGTTCTGTCGAGTGTGCCTGCTCAGGGTCCTCTTCATTGCCCACAGTGGCTTCCCCTCTTGCCGCAGACTCCAGACCAGAAGCTCACCCCTTTGCTCTGAGGAGATGACATTGCTTGTGATTTTGCAGAGAAAACGGAAGCTAACATGGGTGAGCTCCATCAGCTTCCTACTCCCTTACCCACAAACTTAGTTGTATCTGCCCCATCTTTGTGGCGTCCTCACCCACTCACCACATATTCACACGTACACACCCAGGAAGAGGAAGAGGGACCCCTATCCCATCATCCAGAGCTAGGGGGGGCCATGTGTACTCCACTTCCAGCCCTTTCCCCACCACAGAGAGTTCACTGCCTTGAGTCGCCCCTCTCTTTTTCTCTATCTTCGGCTGCTGCTTCTCCATGGATCCCTCCCCTCCATGACCACACCTCTCCCACCACAACAAAAGAAAATCCCTTCCCTTGACTTGCATCCTCCTCTGCTACTACCCTTTGCTGCCCGTTCTGTTCACAGCAAAGGTTCAGAAGGATGGGTCTACACTTACTGTCCCCCTTCCCACATCCCCTTGATTCCTCAGGTTGTGGCAGTCCAGGTTGTGGTCCCATCACCCCATGGTCACTGGGGGTCTCTAGGCCTGAAATTCCATAGCTGCTTTTCTACCCTCCTCTGCCTGAATCAAATGATGTTGTCATCTCTCTGCCCTGAAACTTACTTATGGCTCTTTGTGTGGTACCTCTTTATCTCTGTGATTGGCACCACCCCCCATCCAGCCCCCCAAGCCAGAAACTTGGGAGTCAACCTTGACTTCACCTGCTCTTTCCCACCTGCTCCCTTCTCTTCCCTCAGTCATTAATTCTTCTTATTTCTGCATCTTAAATAGCTCTTTATATCCATGCCTTACTTGAAGAGTATGAAGAGTAAGGGATGGATGCACATCCCCTTGGCTGTGTTTAGTAAATCTGTACTCGTCTGGAATTCCTCTTGTTCGTCTCTGCTTCTGCTTCTGGCTCCTTCCAGTCTCTCCTGTATGTTGCCACGGAGCATCTTTCTAGAATTCTTCTCTGATCCCCTACTCATAATTTTCTCCGCTTTTCATTATCATGCTAAGGATTTCCTTGGTATGTCCTGTATGATTTGCCTTCTGCATGCCTGTCCACCCTTATCCTTCCCCACTCCCTTACCCCTCACACATATGCTTTACACGCAGCCCCGTGATCAGTGTATGACCAAGATCACGTTCAACTACAAGATCTTTGTTTAGTGCTATGGGAACGCTCCTCAAGTTTGAGAACAGCGACCCTCTGATAGAATTCACCAGGCATGCTTAAGAAATAGGTCAAGAAAAAATAGAAGGAAAATAGGTCTAAAATATGTCTACACAGCTAAGGAAGTCTCTAGGTCTTTTTACTGCATAGACACAAGTTTGTGCTCAGAATGATTCCTCCATGTCTTGGCTGTTCCTCTAATTGTGTGTTCTCCAGCCAAGTGAGCTTGTAGCTCTGGTCACCTACACTGTTTGTAGGAAAATAAACAGAGATTAGATTTGTCTTCTCAGACTTAGAGGTTCATAAACAATAAACTGAAGTGAGCAAGCGAAAAAGGAAAGAGAGGAGTTGCCAGGGAGCTTTGATCTGGAGAGCGCATTTTACAGCCGAGTTCATGACCTGCCTGTCGGTGTCTTTCCTGGCTGGTTGTGACAGCCATTGCTCTTTCCTATCACTCACAGTCACAGTGATGGCACAGACCTCAAGTGAGATGCCTGCTAACAGGAACTTGCTAGATCTCAACTGGGTGTCCGGGATAAGATTTTAGCGCTGTTGGAATTCTCAGTGTCGGAGATATTTGGCCGCGGAAACTCACAGCAGGATCAATGATCCTTCTCATGGTGATCACTCATTTTGCTATCAAAATGGGACATTTGTGTTCATTACAAAATGAAACCACTGGTCCATTTAATTAACACTTGCTGTAAATATTCGGTGATTCCCAAGTGCCAAGAGGAGGATGTGAGAGGGAAGAGGAGGAGGCCGGAAGAGGAGCCGTGGCTGGGCCGTGTTCAGTCTCCTGCAGTCTGAGACTTCCACAGTTAAAGGGGACGAGCCTCCCCAGGGCCTCAGAGCCTCCTGAGTATTTGATAGTCTCACACACATCATAGCATAGCATGTATTATTCCTCCTTCAGACTGTCTGATAAAATATTCTCAGGTTGGCACCATCTGGCCAGGTTGGGTATGATTCTCGTGCAGCTCAGGGTACACTCAGAGCTGGGTTTGCCCTTGGCCTAGAGCACCGTTCCTTTCAACTCAAGAAGAAGCCCTAAGCGTCAGTCCTGCTAGATGTGCAGGTTTTATTATCCTTCAGGGATGGTGAGACCAACAGATCAGGAGATGATTGCCATTGAAAAGACAGTTTGTTACTCATGGTTCCCAAGAGGAGAGGGCATGCTGTGCCGGGCAGGGCCGCACGGGGATGCACCAGGCAGGTCAGGAGGCAGAGGGAGGGGGCTCTGTGGACAAGGGCCTATATGGTGCTTTCTGCAGGAAGGAATGGGTGAGACAAGGTCAGCAGGCTTGGGACGGTTGGTTTGAGTCATTTCAGCGGGCTTTGGGGCATAGGGTCTGTCTCAGGTTGTCCAGTTCCTGGCCCTGGCATGATCAGGGCAGGTGGATAGTGGCCCCAGAGTCTAAGAGCCCCATAGAGGAGGCGAGGAAGGGTATGTGGGCTCTGGATTGGTTGCCTGCCTATGAAACGTGTGCTCACCGGTGAGTCCTTTACTCTCTCTAGGAATTGGCTCACCTTGGGAGGAGCCGTCCCTCCAAGGTCAGCAGGGCGCCAGATGTCAAAGAGTCAGAAACCCATGGTTAATCCAGAACCAGACTTAGAATTGTCCATGCAGACTCTCTGAATCTCAGAGAAATCATTCATTTCCTTGGGTTTACGTAGAGATCCGGAATGTTCTTTGTGAACCAGGTCTTCGAGGAAGCGCCCGCGCTGGTAGTTAAGGAAATGCAACATTGCCACCTACTGCCGACACGGAGGACCTTTAATAAGGTTCCCATGAAAATCAGAAACTGGTAAAAAAAAAAAAAAAAAAAAAATTAAAGAAAAGAAAGAAAGAAAATCTCGACTTTGAACCCAAACCATCAGTGTCTCCCACCTCTCCAGAAGTTTCTTCTCCCTGGTGCTCCTGCCCTGTGCACTGGGTCTCGGTGTGTGAATGGAGATGACTGAGGTCTCTTTTTCTCTGGGCATTTTGTCTCACCGGGTCCTCTAGCACAGATGGAAAGTTCAAGATAAGTTAAATATCCAAGGTTACAGAACAATAATATGACCAGCCTGGAGCTCACATGGTTTCCAGGCTGTTTCTTGGTGATAAAGGTTAACAGGAAACTGCTTTCCAGTTTTTGTCGAGAGGAGGTGATTTTTTTCTTCATCTCAGAATATGCTTGTTATTTCCTCCTACCTTCCTGCCTCTTGTATATCCAGACAACATGGAGCTCAGTGGAAGTGAAAGCTGTTGCAGAAGATGCAGAATTTGCTGTCTCATTTCAGTTTTCCGTTATTAGAGAGTTGAAGAGGGAAGTGTTATGTTTGCTTAAGATACAGTCGAGGAGAAAATTGGGGTTGGAGAGGACAGAACGTGACCACTCCTTAATTTGCAAGAATTAAATGTGGTACAGACATAAGGCATTGCCTTGAAAATTAGGTTATTTCAGACCTAACAGCTTTAGACTCAAAATTATTGTTGCATAACTATGGACAATCACTGTCCACCTCAAGAAGCCTCCGCTATTACTCTGGCCTTAGGCACCAAGGTCACTAACAGCTTTGTGTGAACAACTTTTCTTTCATGTTAACAGTGATGGAAGGGGTCAGATGTGGAATATAAGACCCCCAGCCTGGAATTTCATGACCCCTGGGAAACCATTTATTATTTCTGTTCCCTCCTGCATTGCATTCACTGCCCATTTCATTGTCCAGCAAGAACTCAACCAACCGTGAGTGGGGAGAAGAGTGAAAAAAAATCAGTCTTTCATTCTCAGATGCTTACTAAGCTCATGTTTGTGCCAGGCACTGAATTAGTGCTGGGATACAAAAATGAGTAAGATTGGGCCAGCCCTCAAGGAGTTTGCAGCTTAGTAAGAAATCCCAGGGAGCAGAAACTTACAGGAGCTTGGGCAGCTCAGTAAGCAGAAGGTGGAAGGGAGTCCGGGAGAGGAGCACTTCTGTAGGATGGTGAGCGGAGTCGGCGAAAATGTGGGGATCCTGAACGAGGGCTCAAGGGAGCAGGGGTGAGGTAGGACGTGGCGGAGAGTTGTTTGGGGGGTTGAGAGGAATAGCTTGAACAAAGGCACAGAAGCAAGATTCGTCCATAATAGGCCACGCCTGCAAGTCACCCAGCTGAGCTGGCATTTTCCTGAACCACCCGGATCTGAGCCTTTGTCATCTTCTTCCCCTCCCCCCCCTCCTCTCCTTCCCTTTCCCCTCTCTTCCTTCAGTTTCCTTCCTTCCTTCCCCCCCTCCTTCCTTCCTTCTGACTTTGCTATTCTGACTACCCCTCCCCAAAAGCCCTTTACAACAGATGTAGATTTTTAAATTAAATCAAATTTAACTTCTTTTGCTTTGAGATGCAGAATTTGCTACTGCATTTCCAGTCTATTTTTAGAGGACTGAAAATTGTACAACTTTACAGCCCCTCTGAGACCACTGCAGGCCCTTTATGGAGGCCTCCATGACCTAAAGTACTTGCTCCAAAAGCAGGAGGCAAGTGCCTCCTTTTTTTTTTTTTTTTTTCAGGGAAATGAGGTGGTGGAGCTCAGCCAGCCTGCTCATTCACAGGCTTTGCAGGAATGAGGGCTTTATTGTAATTTTGTAGACTCTTGCGTAATGGTAATTGTACTAACGTCCATTGTCTGAAAATATCTGCTATTATCTGAAGTTACTCTGGATTCCCTCACAAATTTAAATGAGTCTGTATTGTATTTATCTCAGCAGCCTCTGCACACATTTGAAAAATGATAGAAGATATTATTTACTTAGTCTACAGACAAGAGGTTGCAAACTGGTGGGCCGCGGGCTTGTCGTAGCCTACAGACGTGTTTTGTTTGCCTTGTGCAATGTTGGTTGGTTGTTTTTGCTGTTTTTATTGTTGTTTTAATCTGACTTC
The DNA here is from genome assembly GCF_021613505.1 of Equus quagga. Lineage (NCBI taxonomy): Eukaryota > Metazoa > Chordata > Mammalia > Perissodactyla > Equidae > Equus > Equus quagga. The sequence goes on from NC_060278.1 coordinate 19,692,381, forward strand.
CTTTCCAATATTTGAAAGCCACTACACTTCCTAGATGGAGAACCCCTGACCGCGTCCCGCTGTCTTCTTTTACAGTCTAGAAAACAGAAGGCCAGCAGGAGTATATGACTTGCCCTAAATCACATGAACTGGCACCAGATCGCTGGTCTCTTGCCTTCCTCCTCAGGATTCTTTCCATCACCTTGTAACACGGTTTCAGAAGACCGTAACGCTTCTTCCTTCTCGTTTCACCTTCTGCCCCCTCCTGGTACCCCCAGTGTCCACGAGGCAGGTGTCCAGTGCCCTCCACACCCATACAGAACCTTCTCCTCCGAGACTCTGCGTGTCAGCCGTCTCCTCTCTCCTCTCTCTTCCCAACTCCTAGTCTTGGTGCAGCTGCTCCTTGCACACGTACAAGTACCTTATCTAAGGAATTCAGCAAACTCTAAAGTTAATGTATAAAAGCACATTTAATGTAAATTTAACTCAGCATGTTTCATCTCAAAAAAAATCTGTAACCTCCATCTGGATAAAAGTCATTTCGCTTAATATGCATTAATATCATTAATATCGCAGTGTTACAAACACTTCCCACAGCTCTCTGGAGGTGCAGAAATCCAACCACACCTTGCCACGTCTGGGAAGACAGGTTGTAACCATTTCAAAAAGAAATGGGGCCCCTTATTCGATTAAGCAAAAGAAATTGTCTTTTAAAAAATCCAGCTCAACAACGTTTAGGACAAAAAAGTAACATATTGAAAGCAAATAATATTATAAGAAACTGGAAAGCAGGAAAGAAAAAAGAAAAGAAATGGTCAAGTTGAAGTCCACCTTTAGGAGTTGATGGCAGCCCAGCTCTTTGGCTATGTAAGGGCTGTCGGGCATGACAGTAGGTGTGACAATTGACTTGAAAAACACTGTTTTCTCTCAAAAAGGAATCACATGAAAGCAATTGATGATGCCTTTTTCTTTGGCTCATTTTAGATTGGGAGTTCTGGTCCTCACGTCAAATTGTGTAGCTCAGAGAACAGTTGGTTTTCTGCCTGCTCTGTTGATGCTTCTGTGGTTATTTGTGGTTTTTCTCTTTCAGGTTCTATATAGAAAGCATTTCATACCTGAAGGATAATGCCACCATCGAGCTCTTCTTTCTGAATGCCAAGTCCTGTATCTACAAGGTAGGAACTGTTTCTTCTTGTTCAGAGTTTCCCACTGAAATCCGAAAGTATCATTTGAAGCTGGAAATCCCAAATTGTTGCCACTATGGTGATTTTATTGATTAGTGTAAGTAATGTATAAATTAATTACTGTACATAAATGAGAGCTTCATGACGCTAGACATGTCAGTAATGTGACTCCTTCTGATCCCTTCACTGTGTTTTTGGCTCCTTGGACGTGTTCCTTCGCCTGGTTTTAGGGGTCTCCATAACCTGTCAGCTGAGACAAAGGAGAAACCTAGACAAATATGACAAATGCACCAGTTAACTTAGGTCTCGCAAGTATCAATGAATTTCTTATTACCAAATGCATCTGTAGTTGACCATTTTGAAATGTTCTAGTAGTATCTTTCAAACGGATGCTATTGGTACTTTAGGTGAGGCAAATTTTCTTTAATTGTGCTGAAATACACATAAAATTTACCATCGTAGCCATTGATCAGTGCAAGGCTCAGTGATAGTAAGCACATTCACGTTGTTGTGCAACCATCCCCAGCATCCATCTCCAGAACTCTTTCCATCTTGCACAACTGAAACTCTGTACCCACTAAACAATGACCCCCCCATTCCCCTCACCCCCCTAGTCCCTGGTAACTACCATTCTACTTTCTGTCTCTATGAATTTGACTACTCTCGGTACCTCATATAAGTGGAATCTTACAGTATTTGTCCTTTTCTGTCTGGCTGATTTCAGTTAGCAAAATGTCCTCAAGCTTCACCCATGTTGTAGCATGTGTCAGACTTTCCTTCCTTCTTAAGGCTGAATAACATTCCCTTGTGTGTATATAACACATTTTGTTTACTCCTTCATCCATCAATGGACTCTTGGGGTGCTTCCACCTTTTGGCTGTTGTGAATTTTGCCGCTATGAACATGGGTTTATAAATATCTGTTCAAGTCCCTACTTTCAGTTGTTTTGGGTCTATACCCAGAATGGAATTGCCGGGTCATATGGGAATCCTGTTTTTCATTTTTGGGGGAACACTGCCATACTGTTGTCCAGAGCGACTGCACCATTTTAAATTCCTATCAACGGTGCATAAAGGTTCCAGTTTCTTCACCTCCTGGTTTTGTTATTTTCTGGGTTTTTTGATACTAGCTATCCTAGTGGGTGTGAGGTGGTATCTCGTTGTGGTTTTGATTTGCGTTTCCCTAATGACTAGTGATATTGGGCATCATTTCGTACACTCATTGGCCATTTATACATCTTCTTTAGAGAAATGTCTATTTAAGGGTCAGTTGTTAACTGAGTGGGACAGTCTCCTGCATTGCATCCAGTTCCCTCCTATACTTGTAGTATTTCCTTTCATTGGATAACTCAGAATGCCCACACGCGTTTCCAGCACACACCCCCTCCCTGGGGCGAGGGCTTGCAGGACACCACCCAGGTTGAGAACCACAACTAGGAGAATGCATTTAAAGTAAACACCCTCTCTGCTGCCCCCACCATGCACCCTTAGGTCCCATGAGTGCAGCTTAGGTCGGCTTATTAACAACCATGGAGAGGAGCTGGTCTTTACTCAGGTCACGCTGTGGCCGGCTTGGTGCTGCGTGCTCTCTGTAAGTTGTGTGGCTGATTCTTCACAACAACTTTGAGGCAAATACTACTTTTTGTCCCTGTTATCCTTGTGAAGAAGATGAGGTGCAGGGATGTTATGAGATCTGCCCGAGGTCACATATCTACGGAATGGCGGGGTCAGTGGGAGGTGAAGCTGACAGCCTGACTCCAGGTGACAGAGCTCGGCCGCTGGGCCGCACTGCGCCCTGGAGGGCAGACTCTCCTTGGAGTGGAGGATGCCCCCGCAGCCCAGAGAATGTCAAGCCAAGTACCCCTGTTGTCAAGTGCTCAATGGCTGCATTTGAAGGCGTCCAAGGAGATCCCCTGCCTATATTTTCACATTTAACTACACCCAGTTTGGGGAGATTGCAACGACCCACTACACATCAAAACACACACACATTTGTTGAAATGGTATCTTCTTCAACACTTTTCCTTCTGGAAGCGCTGCAGCGCATTTATTGCACAGAATAGTTCCGCCCAATGCAAGTGTTCAAAGTAATGCAGAGCCTGGTTGTGATCAAATTCAGTTCTGTGAAGGATCTTGCTGGGTGACAGTTGCCGAGCCAGGACTTAAATTGGGCTCAAACCCAGAGCACTCAGACTACGGTATTTTGGGTTTTTGCTGAATGGAGGAAAAAGACCCTAAATGTAGTTCCAGGAAGTTGCAAATTCCTTCCTCTCTCTAAACGCTCGTTATCTCATCCTCAAGTGGAATTAGTTAGACCAACCTTACTTTCCTCACAGACTGCAGGAGCATCGGACGGTTTTTATTTAATGAATGGGAAAGCACTTTGGAAAGGTTCAGGAATAAAAAGGGAGCGCCGTCCACCAGGTGGCAGACTTGGGCGGTAAACGTCCGCAAAGTCGCTGAACAGATGAAATCTGCCTCAACCTGGGCAAGTACAAAATTGCCCCAAATCTGCTTGTATAGGCATCTGGGTATAGGAGAGGAAAGTTTCTCTCTTGGAGTTGTTCAGTTCGGTCCAGTCGCAAATGCTGGAGGCTACAGCACTTCGGAACATCGTGCTCGGGGAGGATTCTGGGATTAATGGGAGATTAAAAAAAGAAGAAGAAATCCTCAGGACTAAATATCACAGATTCCCCAAGTGGAGGTGATGGTGCATTCGGAGGCAGCCAAATTTAGGGTCAAGCTGCCGACCTGGATGGTGTATGTCCTTCCAGAAGTCCAGCTATCTCCTCTCAGTGTCTGTGCTAGAGCTCAGTTGTGCAAAAGACCCACAGATGGCTTTTTTGAAGTTTATATAGAAGACCAAAAAGCATCACAAGACCGCCAGTCTCCCTCCCATCGTCAAAAATATTTTCATTTGCATAAATTGACATTTAGCATTTATTAAAACAATTCACATATATTATCTTATTGGAGCCTCATGAGAGAGTTATAAATGGAATCATTAGCTTTATAGAGGGAAGAAACTGATGTCAGAGAGGTTGGGCGCGTACTCAAAGACAAAAGACCGGACGTGGTTGAACAGGCCGTGTGACCTGTTCTACCCAGTTGTAAATATGTAAGATCGTGGGAGGCCCTGCGGCAGAATGATGGTGATGAGAGTTTAGATGGTGTCCCACAGACTCGGTTCCCTTCCCAGCCCTGCCTCTTTGTGAATGCGATAAGTGCGGGCTCCTTCTCAATGTCTCCAAGCTTAATTTTCCTCTTTGGTTGAGCCAGGATATTAAAAGACCCCACAACCTTCTTGGGAAGATTAAGGGAGATAAAGCATGAATACGGTTAGCTCTGCACCTGGCACATGATGAGCTCCTGTTGAGGTAGGCCTGCTCATTTGGATTCAGACCCCAGTTGTTCATCTTGGCTGCAGTTTTCCTTGTGCCACCCACGCTGCCCTCTGGCACATTGGAGGCCTTGAAGAGCCCAGGAGCCGTGCCAGCCACAGAACCTGTGGATAATGCTCATCCCCGAGGCTTGAGTTGACCCAGATGAGCTTTAACACCAGCTCCCTCCCTGTTTCTTAGGGAACAATTCCTACCATGTAGTAGAATCTAAGTGTTCAGATAAAATAAGCTATTTATTCCTGCTTCCTCCGAGTCCTTATTGCATTCACTTTTAAAGTATTAATATTTATTTTTATCAAAGTAATGCATGACATAGTTTAAAAGTCAAATGGTTCTATGGATGTTAGCTCAGGGCCAGTCTTCCTCAGCAAAAAGAGGAGGATTGGCAGTAGTTAGCTCAGGGCTAATCTTCCTCAAAAAAAAAAAAAAAGTCCAATGGTTCTAAGTGGCTTATTATGAAAAAGAGCCCAACCTCCGAGTCCCACCACTTTTAACAATTTTAGCTGTTTCTTCTGATATTTGCGTATTTCAACAAAATTGGCACAGGAAGTTTTTCTTTGATTGATCCATTTTAGATTTATTGAGTTCTCATTAAGATAGGCAAGGAGTAAGGTCCCCTGTACACCCGCCCCCACTTTCCTTTTCCCATCTTCCCAATATGGCATTAGTGCAATTCTGGACAGAAGGCACAGCCGCCAGCGTTACATTGTTATGACTAATCCCAGTAGCTTCCTATGGTTGTGATTCCTTTTTTAGACCACCAGTTGTTTGACCTAAAGGTAATAATTGCCTTGCTGTTACTTGTTTAGTTTCTACGGACCCCTCAGTGTTTTCCAAAAGCTCCTACAGATTCCCAAATGCCTACTGACATTAATTTCCACATGCATCAGGTAATGCATCGGTTTCCCTCTTTGGTTTGGTTTTGTTGTTGCTGCCTTTGCCTCCATCCTCTTGCTTCAGTCTGTACTGGCCCTTATTTGCAGCCCCCACCCCAGGACTCCCCTTCTGCATCCTTTCTTTTCTTCACCCAGCTCTGGAATGGGTCCTCTGTTTCCTGGATCCCAGGTCTTCCTGGGTTTTGTTTTATACCATTGTTTCACTGGAGAACATCCTCCAGGAATCCAGAGAAAGGGTATATGAGAAGTACAATGTTTGGATCCTTGCCTGTCTGAAAAAGTCTTTATTCTATCTTCGTATCTGATTAATAGTTTGACTGGATAGAGAAATATAGAATGAAGATTTCTCTCAGAATATCAAAGGTGTTGCTTCAGAGTCTTCCAGAATTGGTCTGGAGAAGTCTCCTGTGCTATACGTTGTATGTGGACGCCACCCGCCTCCACTGCCAGGTGGGCCTTCTAGGATCTCCTCTTATTCCTCTTCATCTGAGGTTTCAGGATGCTGTGCCCCGATGTGAGTCTTTGCAAATCCATTGTGTTGTTGCATCGATGAGCTTTTAGTCTGGAGATCAGATTCTTCAGCTCTGGGAGGGTTTCTTGGTACTATCTCTTTTATGATGCCTTCTCCTCTCTTTTCTCCATCTTCTCCTTCCGGGAGTCCTGTTAATCATGCTGAGCGTGGCCTCCTGCTTTGATATCTCATCTCTCCTAGTGTCCATCTCTTTATATTCTCCTTCCCGGGAGATTTCATCAATATTGTCTTTAATCTTTTCTATTGACTTTTTAACCTTTGCTGTCATGTTTTTAATTTCCAAGAGTTCCTTCACGTTATCTGATTTTTCTTTATATGTATATTATCCTATTATTGTCTTACAAACCTAATATCCTCTTATCACTCCAAGAAAATTATTGTGCATATCTATTTCCTTCCATTTCTTCTTCTTCTTTTTTTTTTGCTGTTTATTTATTTTGGTTTCTGTCTGTTGTGTAGAGCTTTCAATTGTCTGTTGATTCTGGTCCATCCCTCCATATTTAAGAGTAAGGCACTTAAAAGCTAATTGATGCTCCAAAAGCGCAGGTGGGGATGGTCCCCTGGTGAATTTCCCTATGGAATGATCCAGTGGCAAACTAATTCTTTCAGTGGGAGCCCCAAATATCAGTGTTTGGGAGTCTTTACTCTGTGGCTCTTCCTTCTCTCCAGAGGAGAGTCTTCCTACTTCCTGCCTGGGGTGTATCCTTCCACTGTCTCCAGTCTGGGGAGGGAATGGCCTGTATCTAGGTATAGACGTCTTTTTAATCCCTGCGCTTTCACTCCATCTCACCCCAGCTTCCTGTTCATCTTCTCCAGAGAACACACCTATCATCTCTTCAACAGTAGGAAAATGAGGAGAGGGTTTTTGTTCTGTTATTTTTCTGAAACTAAGAATACCACCTTCCTCATTTCCGCTCTTCCCCAGGAGACAGAAAGAACAACCATAGTGGATTTCTCTCTCATGTCCTCCTAGTATTTACAAAAAAAGCAGAAAAACATTGTCATAATGTATCAAGTTGCAGAAAGTTAGACTGAGATCATGAGAGAGCAGGGCTGTAACTGTCTACTTTAAGCAAAGCAGGAGGAAGTGTAGAATGGGGGGTCACTGATACCCCAGATGGCCACATGCTCTAACAGCATTTCTGATGTGTTTTAACTCACTAAGGTGACAGGTGGGTGATGGCAAGGAAATTTATGACCAGGGAATGCATAAAACTCATGTCAAAAATGTGTGTCTAGTCCCATGGAAAACTCCCATGGGAAGTCTGCCTGGGGTGTTGTGTGTTCCCTGGGAAGCAACGCGAGAAAGAAAGAACTCTCCTGCCAAGCGTTTCCATCAGTCTTCTGCCTCTCTGGATGTGGCTCCCTACACCCACTGAGGAGGCCCATCCGTCAGCCCCCTAGGAGCAGTGGACTTGTCACACTGGATGGACCGGTGCACATGGGTCTAATCTCAGCTCTGTCCCCACTTTGAGGCGCAGGATTGAATTCTTCCTGGTCAAAGCTCTCCGCTGACAGTGAAATTTCTGTCAAAAATTAGTCACCACAGTAATTTTTGAAAGCTTTGCAAAATGGTCATAAAATGTCAGTGTCTGTTTAGTTTTTTAAAAGAAGGATTCCTATAGGTTATCGATCTTAAAGTTATAAGGGAAATAAAGAAACCTAAGATCTGGCTCCCAATATTCTTCACATGAATGTAAAATTGGCTCCCACACTGAAAGACCTTCTGTTTCTATTCAGTTCCTTGCAGTTGAGTAATTAGAGACTTATGTAATTTAAATTGAGTGAAGTAAGGGACTGGTCCAAAGCACTAGCTGCGCTGTTATGGATCTCCTGTGTGGACTGTGTAACCTTGCCCACACCGGAAGGGATTGACCATCTATTCTTTAAGTATATTCATCACATTTAAATTATGCTTGATCTTTACACTTAATCTCGTCCAGCTATGATAACCAAAGAAACAGGACTCATGGTCGCCGTATGAAGATGGACTGAAATGTGCCTCTCTGGGTTGGAGGAAAAGTTGGCACAAATGTTTTTCTGAGAGAATTTTTCCGATCACCTTCCACGACCTCTTACTCTACTTGGCACACAGCCAGCGCTCAGTAAATTGTGTTTAATTGATTGCTTTCCAAGGGAGCAAGGACTCGCGTATTTCCTGGAAAATTACCAAGTTTGGTGCCTCCACGTACCCACTGAGAGCAGATGATGCCAGAAAAGAAAAAGCTGAAAATTCCTGTTTTATGTGTGCTGGGGGCTCTTGCTCAGACTTCTCTGCTGAGATGTCCACATTGATCTGGGAGCTTCACATATTATTGGAGTTTAAATAATCCTCCTTGGGCCACATTTGCCACTTAGGTCTAAATACCGTCACTCTTGTTGAAATTGAAATAAGCAGTCTTTATCCAAGATCTTCAAAGAGTTTTGCTAATGAGCAGATGATATCATCTTATCTGAAGATGAGAGAAACAAGGCCCAGAAGCAAGCCCCCCAGGACAATGAAACCAACATAAATATTAGTCTCAGACTTGCAGAATCCTAGTCTTTATCTCTTAATTTGATTATTGCAGGTATAATGTGTGTGCTCATATGACAAAGAGTGGAAGGCAAGAAGGACAGAGAGGGACTTTCATTTTCTACCCTCTAGAAACAAAATTGCATCGTCTTAGCATCTTGGCTCTGCCCATGACCTCTCAAAGAGATTCCTTGGGATCACGTATGCAGTAGACAGCAGGAGAAATCCCTATGCCAAAAATGAGAGTGGTGGCCCAGCATGCATGGGGTGTACCCCAGTGGATCGCTAGACAACATGAAGTGACTTGAAGGATGAAAACCTGGCAAAGGGCTAAGAAGGAGGAATTGGGCAAGATCACATCAGTCTTATCCTGCACCATAGCCCATTTGCCTGGGGGCAGCTCTGTGTAGTCATTATGAGTTGTGCAATGAGGTGAGGCAGTTACACGGCCACGAGAAGGCTGAATGTGGCATCAGGACCCACTTGGGTGATATACACAGTGACTGACACATACATGTGCACGCGCACACACACACGCAATGCTGCCCACCTCTTTAAAAAAATGTATCTTACTAAAGATTCTTAAAAATGCTAAAGATTACTGAAAAACAGAGGCAACACTGTGGAGTTAGATTATCCGTAAACCAATGTGTGAAAATAAATAACAGATATCGTATTTGTAGTGTGTCTTTGAGCTTCCAAATCACTTCCCCATTTTGTCACCAAACTGAGTAAAATAATTGGAAAAGAAATTGTTATCCCCGTTCTACTGCTGAGGACAGCGAAGCTCCAGGAAGTCTAGCGATTTATTCAGGGTCCCAGAGCTGTTGGGAGGTTGGAACTAGAACCTGGACCTTTTAGGTGGGAGTAGAAATGATCTCAAGGAGGATGGCAAGAAATTATAATCTTGAGATGTTTCGTGGGTGAGAAGAAAGATGGTAACGGTTGAGGAGGATTCATTAGGGAAACTCTTGGGCCAGCCCTGCAAGTCATTCTGAATGAGCTTTGCAAAGGTCGGCCTCACTGGGATCTTCTCAGCCTACCATGTGGTTGTTCATCCTATTTCCTGTTGTAATTAGCTCATTAATCTTATCTGAAAGTTGGAATTGCTGTCATTCCTGACCATGGAGGGATGCTTTTCGTTAAGATTCTTGGTTGAGCGGAAAGACCACAAGCAAGTCCCTCCGAGTGAGGGGCTCCTGAAGACACCCTCCAGCTCCCAGGACTCCTGGAGAGCATCCATAACACCTGCCGCTTGGGGTTCTCTTGGGGCTATTTGTTTGGAAGACTTGGAGCCCCTCAGATGGGAATCTTTCTAAGAATATTGTTAGCCATTATGCTGCTGATAAATGACCTCAGGCCTCTTCCTGCAGCTACTTAATCACCTGGGATGAAACGATGCTGAGTGGGAGGAAGTGGGGCCATCCTCCCCAGCCCTGCTCTGAACACACATACACACCCTGTGGATAGTCACGTCTTGTCTTTCCATACCGTTTTTCAAAAGATCAAAGAAAGTGGCTCGTAATTATTCAGCAGTAAATGAAACAGATGCCCAAACTACACCCCAAATGACCACGACAACTATAAGACATCACATTCTCTTCTACCAGCATCCCCTCTTACCAGTGAATCTCCAGATAAAATTATTACATGTCCACCGGAGCACCCCGCATTCCCAGGCAAGATTCCAGCTCAGCAAACAGTGCTGGGGACACGCCTCCTCAAATGACTCCAAGAACGTTGAGGGTACAGAAGAATGTCACACCACCAGCATCTGGGTGGTGCCAGATGGGAAACCCCATAGATCCTCCCTAAAGGGTCTTCTGTTCCCCCTCCTCCTTTCCCATTTCATCCTCAGTCACGGAAAACCAAGAGCCCCAGGAGAGTAGGGAATTTTTGCACACACTCTTCATGGTCTTGTCCAGTTAATTTCCTGTGCTTGAGCAGAGATACACGAAAGAAGCAAGCTCTGGGTTGCCAGAGAAGTCAGAGGAGAAGAAGGTAGAGTCATCTTTTTCATGTAACATGGCTGCATGTCTGAGAGGAGGACCCTGGAAACAGCTGTTCATGCCTCTGCATGGGGAACTCGGCTGTCAGGTGTTGAAGGACAATGGGAAATGTGTGGCATGGGCAGAAAGTCTAGCCATCTGTTCCATGCTACTGGAATTTTCAAAATAAAGTCACCTGGACGGCCGGGTATACAAGGGAGAAAATATTATGAACAGGAGACCTCAGATGGGAATCAGGCCAAGGCTGCAAGGTAGGATAGGATTTTCTTCGCAATTAGGATCGTGTCTTCCCACTATTCCTAGAGTGGTTCTTACGTGCACCGTTTAGATCTCTGTACTGACTTCCCCAAGGACGGACAACAAGATGAAGCTTGAACTCAATGAATACTAAATAGAAACGGTAAAAGGTAATAATGCAGCTTTCTTTTCCATCAGATTTTGCAAGCGTGTCGGCTGTCTGGGCCACTTTGTTCTTTAGTCCTTGCCCCTCTTACTGGCCACGTTTTGACTCGCAGTGTTTTTAATACCATCACTAGGAGATGGTCAGAGTCAGAGAAGGTGAAAACTCACCCCAGTTGAAGGCGCTAGTTCCCACTTACCCTGAGGATGAGGACAAATATGGTGAGAGAGAACTTGGATAAATCAGGTTAGATGTTTAATTGCATGCTTTTGATAGCTTTACTCTGAAGAATAGTACCTGACAGTTAATATTTGCCGCCAGATTATCCAAAGGTCTCTCTTGGAACTGCATAATAGGATGTGTGAAATAAAATATAAGACCCCCTCCACCTTCCCCACCCCTGCTCCCCACCACAGGTATAGACATTTTCATTTAGCAGATGAATCAAATAATAAACTAAAAGCTATGTTTGCACTTAAAAGGGTTGATCCTGATGGTTGGTTTTGAGTTGCACGTTGGACAGGCCTCCTGGGATGTTAAATATTAGTCCACTGTTGACCATTAGCTGCAACATAGGCGTAAATGTTTGACAGAAGAGCATGCATACCAATACACTGACAAGTACACACGAGCGACTTCAGGAAGTCGATTGGTGGGAATGGAAATGGACACAGAGTAGAAATGATCCATTGTGCAGACCCTGGACAGTGTTTCTGTTAAATCATTGGTGCGCTGTTAAATGATTTACATTCTGATGGGCCCTGCAGTCCCAGAACTGTGATTCCAGGCATTCCTCCACATCCAGCCCTGACAGTCTGTATCAATTACAGCGGCCCTAAAGCTCTTTCAGCTGGTTAAGCGTAAAGAATTATTGACCCCGAGTCTTTCATATGTTCTCATTAGTTCTCTTAGCCCACACTTCTGAGGTGGTTCGGTAGCAAATATTATTATCCATCTTTGAAATTCCTAAGCCCATAAGAGCCTGAATGATCTCCCTCCCACAAAAGATATAGGCTTGCTTGAGTGCCTTGTTTTGAATTACAGGGGCCAGTTCCGGACCACAGAAAAATAATTGGGAAATCTATGACTCAGAGTTCGGTTTATAATACAAGTGAAAAGTAACTCTTGTTTTAGCTAACTTCGATGACAGATGTGGTCCTGAGAACCTGTCGGCCGAGACGGAGTCCTAATTGATTTGGGAGAGTGCATGCCCTCAGGGAGGTCACATGCTGGACGAGAGGTTGGGAGTTGTTTGTGGTCCCATCACTGCCACTAAGGCCTTGTGACTTGGGCAAGTCCCTGATGGTTTGGGATTTCTGTTCTCAGTATAAGCAGGGGGCTGGGCCAGCTGGGGTCTAACTCTCTCCTAGCTCTAACTTTCCGTACTCCAGTCGCTCACTATAGGATCTAGTGATATGAGGGAGAGCAAAGAAAGCTGGACGTTTCTGCTTAAAGTTGACCACAGAAGTACGATGTCGGTCGGTTTGGTTATTATTCTGCATGCTAATGGACTCTAGGTTTCTCTTGAAGATCTGAACTATACATACCAGTACGGTGTTGTGCACTTAAAATTTGCTAAGAGGATAGAGCTCATGTTAAGTGTTTTTACCACAAAACACATACACACACACAAAGGGATGCAGGAAAGTTTTGGAGGTGACGGATATGTTTGTTACCTTGAATGTGGTGATGGAATCCCAGGTGTATGCATATGTCCTAACTCATCAAGTTGTATATATTGAACGTGTGCAGGTTTTTGTGTATCAATTTTACCTCACTAAAGCTATTTAGAAAAGAGAAATGAACTATGTACATACTGAAAAAATATATATTAGATTATATATCTATATATAAAATATATAAAAATATAAATATATAAAATATATTATATAAATATATAATATATATATAAAATATATAAAAATATTTTATATATAAAAAATCTATATTAGATAAGCCAAGGAGAGGTTTATGTCCTCTTAAGACCACGTCCATAGATCACAATTAAATGATTGAGGGAAGAACTGATAGGACAGAAGCATCTTTAAACTCAGTTTCTCCAACAGTGCTGACCAAGAGAACTTTCTGCAATAATAGAAATGCTCGATATCTGCTTGGACACCATGGTAACCAATAGCTACACTGAACTATTGAATGCATGAAAGAAATGCGACTAATGCAACTGAGGAACTCTATTTTTCATTTTATTTAATTTTAATTTAGAGTTACAACCCCATTATAACATTTCCTTCAATAAAACCTTACTATTGGTTATGAAGTAAAGTTGACAAAGAAAATGCAATTGGTTATCAAGTCACCTTACTTCATTGGTTAATCAGATTAGCAGATTTGTAAGAAGTTTGGAACTGGTCCACTCTTTAATTTCTCGTCAAGATTTAAAGATGAGGCCTTTGGGATGACTGTGTAGGCCCGGGACCACTGGGTCCATTCTGGGTGAGAGCTGTATAAAGGATGTCAGTGAGCATTTGGGACAAGGTAATTCAGGAAAATTGCCTCGAGGACCAGAGACATCCTATGAGTATTTGAAATTCTGGGAAACTCCTCAGCAAAGGAAGACCAGGCCTCTTTTTAGAGAGACGTCATAAAGAAGTCATAGTTAAAATATCAGACTTACCTTTCTTGTTGGTTTTTCCTTCAGGAGTTGATTGATGTGGACAGTGAAGTGGTGTTCGAATTAGCCTCCTATATCTTACAGGTAAGTTGTTCTCCTCTCACCTGTGTATCCCGGGGCTTTACACAGAAGAACGAGGAATAAGACAACCTATGCACGGCCGGCTGCCATATCCACTAGCTTGGTGTCTCCTTATTATTTTTTTGCCGCAAGCAGGAAAGAGCTATTAGGAACACTACACTATGGCAGTAAATAGGAGCTTCTGGTATTCCAAAATTTTAAGACAGCATCTCTCTCTGCAAAGGAAAATTGTGTTATAACCTATCTGCGGGAAACTGAGATCATCCAGTGGCCCATTTTCTTCAGGTGTCGTGCCCTCCTGCACTCTGGAGAAAGCCAAGTAAATAGCAAGAATTAATTGCCGAGAGAATGCTTCACACCCCTTGGACAAACAAGAAAAAGACCTTTAGCCTATGTGGAAAAGAGGTGTTACCGAATATTAGCAACAATGGCAATATTAGGAACACTGGCAAGATGCAGTGAAATGATGCCATTAATTTATTCCTTCAGCAAGATTTACTGAACAACTACTATGTTCGAGGCAATATGCTAGGTTCATTAAAGGTTCTGTGGTCCCTGCCTCCAAAAGTCTTTAGTATAATCGGGAAATAGCCCACAACATGAGACAGAACAAAAGGTAGCACACGCCAGACGGTGCCTAGACACACGTTCAGATTCAGAATCTTTAAACTAGAAAAAGTTAGACCAGGACCTAGAGGTGGAAACTTGCATTTTGTCATTTTAAATCACTTTCTTTGTATATAACTTTCTAACGTTTAGTGTCTCACATTCAAGTGGAAAATGCAGAGCATCCTTTCTTAATTATATTCCTGTAGCACACAGGATGATGGCAGTTGTAAGCTGAGCTTATTGAGTAAAAGAGTTGTCATGACTCTAGAATGTGTTTTAAAGTCTGTAACACTGGATGAGAATGTTTCACTGATGTTGAATTTTTTCTTCTACAGGAGGCAAAGGGAGATTTTTCTAGGTGAGTTTACAAAAGATTGTTGTTTGCTTAAAAGTGTATTCTGTTGCATCTCTATTGAAAGAAACTATTCTGCCTATCCTTTGTAGGACGGCAATTTATTAATGTTATATATTAATGATGAGATCCAACTCTCAACTTGTTAATTGAAACAGATATGTTGGGTGGAGGAAATATAATAATAGCAAGGAGGGGGCCGGCCCCATGGCCAAGTGGTTACATTCACACACTCCGCTTCAGAGCCCGGGGTTTGCCAGTTCGGATCCTGGGCGTGGACCTACACACCACTCATCAAGCCATGCTGAGGCGGCATCCCACATAGAAGAACTAGAATGACCTACAGCTAGGATGTATAACCATGTGCTCGGGCTTTGGCGAGAAAAAAAGAGGAAGATTGGCAACAGATGTTAGCTCAGGGGCAATCTTCCTCACCAAAAATGTATACCTTAAAAAAATTACTGAAAAAAATAATAATAACAAGGAGGATATTCTATACTAAATAAAAAGCCTAGAGGTCACTAAAACGCAGAGACCAGACCCACTGTCACACATGGCCATTGTATTGAGGTTTGTCGGGTTGCCCAAGTGTCTCTGTAGAACCTTGAATCACCATGATGGTGTGAATATGGCTACAGATAACCCTGGCAGCCCTAACACGGATGTGGACATCTTCTTTTCTGGCTGTTTTAGTCTCTGACCGTCAAGGGGCAAAATGCTATTCCATAGGGAGGTATCTTTTATGGAAGTGTTACAACATAAATATCCCATGTCAACTTTCCTTCCTTCTCAAGATATTGTGTTGGAAAGAACATAAACAGACTTAAGCGCTGGGAATCCTTTACACTGTTTTAATAACCTTATAGAATGACAAACTGCAATCTTGTCATTCCTTTCTGTAAGCATGCCTGTTGACCAGCATGGCTGAATTGCCTCAAGACCTGTCAGAGTTCTTACTGGAGCCTTCACAGAATAGGGGGTTGCAGCCATCCACCAATAGGATTCTCGCTCAAAGACAGACATTACTCCTGGAATTCTGTTTTACTGACACCCCCCTGAGGAAGGTCCAGGGTAGCCCAGACTTTACAATCAAGGTCTAGAGGCAAAAACCACATGCTCAAGAAGACACAGCATCAGGGCATAGGATTCTTGCCCATTGGTAGGAAATTAGCAAAATTGGTATTAAAAAGAAACATAAATCATACCTTTCTTCTACAAAGGAACATGTATGTTTTCTCATGCTTTGGGGGTCTGATCTGTAAATGCAACATGAGCTACTTCAGTTTGGTGATCCACCTGTACTTGTCTAGCTTGGTCAAGTTCAGGCATTGACTGCTTTTTCAAGTCTTAGCTGCTTTGTCTTTGCTCTCCTTGTGAATTTCTAAGGCTCTCTAACAAAGCCTAAGGCATATGTCCAGATAGTTCAGCAAAAGCAAAAATTATTTTATAGTCTAAACAAGGGTCTGCAAACATTTTCCATAAAGGGCCAGACACCAAACATCTCGGGTTTTGCAGGCCATACTGTCTCTGTTGCAATTACTCAACTCTTGCTTTCTAAGCGCAGAAGCGTCCATAGGCAGTAGATAAGTGAATGAGCGTGGCAGTGTTCCAATAAAACTTTACACACTCGGAAATTTGAATTTTGTATAAAGTTTCCTGTATTGCGAAACGTTATTTTTCTTTTAATTTTTTTCCCCAACCTTTTAAGAACGTAAAAGTCATTCTTAGCTCGCAAGCCATGCAAAAACAAGCAGAGGGCTGGATCTAGCCAGTGGATTGTAGTTAGCTGACCCCTGATTCTAAAATATAGTGCCTTCAGCTCAGTTTGAATATTTGCCTAGGGAGACTTCTGGGCCCCTTTTATTTAGGTTTCCCAAGTTCTTGCTATAAAACAGTAGTAGTCATATATTTTTTTTTTTTTTGACTAAGGCTTTTTTACAGAGCCTTAGCAGGAGACCTGGAACATGGTAGATGACCAGTAACTGAGTGTTCACTGAATTTGTTGAATGAAATGTTTTCAGGTTGTAGGAACTATACTTTGTCCCATTTTTTCTTTCTTACTTTTCTGTGCCCTTCATTTGGTATTGGAATTTGGGGGTTTTGATAAATGCAGATTCATATCTACTCACAAAGATTTCTGGAGTCCCATGAAAAATGATTTAACCACCACAGATCCATTGGATTCCATTGTCTGGTCTACTTACTCTGAAGATCCATTTTTCTCCCAGTTCTTCTGCTGGCTTTGAACTCTGCTGTAAATATTATTTATTTTTTAGAGTACCCTGACAGCATGGAATGTGAACTGTGGACGGCATAATCTGGCCCCGCAGATCATGGGAACATGCGGCCACAGGGATTGCCAGGGAGGAGGAAGTGCAGGCCTGGCCTCGCAGTAATTCATGGCCCCCTAATGAGCTTGTGGAATGCCAGCTTTTTGCCTTCAGGGAAACAAAGGATTGTGGTTGAGCTTCATTTGTCAAAGTCCTGCCTCCCAGTTTGTTTGTATCAGCAGCTGTCTGGGGAGAGAAATAGCTCTCAGCAGGGGACAGGTCAGACACCTTATCCAAAAGGTCAGTTTATCTCCTAGTGTAAAACTCACATCTCCGAAGGTGGGGTGATCTGTTACGTGAGATTTCCTGATAAACACCCCTTGTCTGTAGCAGGCCCATGGTTAGTAAAACTCTCTTCAGAGGTCCAGAGAGAATAGGATGCTTGAATGGCCTGTAGTTTTGGAAGAAGAGAAGTAATTCTAAATTCCTCATTTGTACCTTTTCCCATCTACATCCAGGAAAATCCCCCAAACATGGAAGTTGACAGCATTTGGTTTGGTGGCTGAACATTAGGCATTTTAGATGTCCCATTCTCATCATTTAGTATTATAGAAGGTTGTTTTTGCTGTAGTAATAATTAATGCACGACTGTACAACCTTAAGTTGTATTTAACCGAATACCTTTGACTTGAATACATACCCTGTAAATATAATACGTTCTCCTGAACAACATTAATAAAATGAGATGTTAGCTTAGAACACACAGAATACTGGGGAAGGCTTTTGTATAACACATGGTCCAGGGCTTAATTCTAAGATATTCTAGAATCTAGAGGATCAAATAACCTTTTAAACTAATGGTTGCCCACAAAAGGCAAAGTAACTCTTTCATAACCTGAAGGTCCTGAGTCTATAAATTCCTAAAACACCATTTTGCCCGGGATGCTATCATCCTGTGTATTAATATTTCAGTGAGTATATATACAGATTACATTTATGCAGAATGAGTATTAAAAATCTACAAATTATGGGAGCAATTTCCTTGAAGTACAAGAAGGAGAAAAGGGTTATTTTTACAAAAGGGAGAAGTCAAAATGCTGATACACTTGACTAGAAAGAGAACTATGTCAGGATCACCCAGAATCAGAACTGCTCTTTCTCAAGAAGCTCACAGGCGGTTCTGTTTCTTCTTTTGGCCTGTCTTTTGGCTCAGCAGACCCTGAAAGTTTATTCTTATGTAATTCCCTTTTCTTTCCAGTTAACGGAAATGCTCACTTCCTTGTCCTATTGAACTTTAAAATGAAATGTTGCATTCAACGTTGCTGAAAGAAAATGACAGAGGGATAGATAGAAAAGAAGTATTGTCCATGATAGGAAGAAAAATAGGCCACCCATGTTCATATTTTAGCATATGGTGGACAAATTTGTAAGATAGCGTGAACAGTTTAGGAAATAGTCTTATCTAAAAATAATATTTTCTCGCTTGTATTATTTTCCTTAGCACAGTGTGGAGTCATGGTATTTCATTTCCTGGTGTATATGTATGTAAAGAAAGGAATGCCCATCAAGACTCAAGAAATCACTAGAGTTGGCACGTCTGTTTAAAAACAATTAAACAGCCTAAGAACTGTTAACGCTGGCAACGATATGGGCAAATATTAGGTCGAGAAGGGTCAACACAGTTTAAAAACAAAAAGTCCTGATTTGGTCATCACTGCTGAACTTTAGTCAACTAACACTTTTTCTGTGATTAAGACATACTTTATTTATCATACTGCAGTGGTTTGAGTTCTAAGCATTGATATTTCCAATAAAAAAATTTTTTTTAAACCTTGGGTTATTGAGGAAAAATAATATTCTCTTCCTTAAAAGGTCAATGCAGGGAATACCTCATTTAATCAACTGAACAGGACATTCAGATGGTAGAGTTACATTCTAATTTAATTTAAGGGAAGATTTATTGCTATACTGTGCTAAGCAAGGTATTACTTACAAGAACTTGATTTTTTGTTTTTTTTCCCTAAAGAGACGTTAACTAAAAACCCTAGTGGCCAATCTTCATCTTCTGATATTGAGAATCACCTCCCTTTTTACTTTCTGTCAGCCCTTCTGAAAATGTGCAACCAAAAAAATGGAAAAAGAAAGATTTTAAGCAATATTTTGCTAAATTGGTGAATTGATTAAAAAATACTTTATGCTGAACAGCACAAATAAATGCCTAAATCACACTACCTTTGATAGAAAGCATCATCCGTACGTTAACAGGGACTAGTAAAAAACGTCTGTTACATAGAATTTTTTGCTAACAAGATTTATAGAAACCAGATCAGTAGAACTCTGTTTCTCTGGACCATCTGTTGGGACCTGGAAATATCTTTGTCACAGAGGACCGGATGTACCGATGCTAATCATTAAAATGGGATTCTACCAGCATGAGATTTCTGAGGACCAGTAAGCAAATAGCACCTGTAAAAGGCCGAAATTAAGGAAATTCCGTGTAAAGATGCCTGGGCCGCATTTTGCTTACCTGTTTCGCAGAGAGTGTTGTGTGCTTATGAGAAAGTGGGGGCCACCCTGCGTCTGCATGGTCTCTCCTCCAAATAAACACAGGGACCAAAGAAAAAGAAGGGAGGTTGTCATTGAATACTTGGGGGTCACTTTATATGGTGTCTCTCCCAAGTTAAATGCTGGTCCACGTGAGAGAGTATCAGCTTATCAGAGTTCACTGGCCGGTAAGAAAGCCTACTTTGTCTCTGGTTTATCAACCTGCAGGTTTCTAATTCTATTTCTTAAAAATAGTAATAATAAGGGGGGCTGGGCCAGTGGCACAGCAGTTTGCATGTTCCGCTTCGGCGGCCCGGGGTTCGCCGATTTGCATCCCAGGTGCGGTCATGGCCCCACTTGGCAAGCCATGCTGTGGTAGGAGTCCCACATATAAAGTAGAGGAAGATGGGCATGGATGTTAGCTCAGGGCCAGTCTTCCTCAGCAAAAAGAGGAGGATTGGCAGATGTCAGCTCAGGGCTAATCTTCCTCAAAATAGTAATAATAATAGTAATAATAATGCTTTTAGAAATAGAACACATTACTCAATCCGTAGAAACAAATAGCGGTCCTTCATTAACAAGGGAAATCAATTTTCGCCTCCATTTTAGAAGAGGAGTTGGGGTACATATTTATTTGTGCTGAAAAATTCCTTTTAAGCTCCACAGACTGCGCGTTCTTAGGTCTCTGGGAGAGCAGTTAAAAGCCAAGAAAAACCAAAAGTCTTTTAATATTTTATCTTCTTGAAACCGTGGGACCATGTGTTCACTAGTCTGGAAAGATAAAACGAAATTTCTGTGACCAAATAAAAAGGACCCTCTTGATTTTTTGTTCTTTGTTTGAAATTGGTTCTGCCTTTGGAAAGAGCATTTGTGAATTACCGTCAATGGAACTTGGCTTACTGGTATCTGAAAATTCAGGTTTATGGGCCTTCTTTCTCAGCCTAGACGATGTCTTTTAGGCAGTCATGTGTTAAAGGAAGAATTTTAAAAGGTCAACAGGAAAAGAAGACAAAGAGCTAATTTTCTTCGAAAAGGCTTTTTTAGGAGCATAAACATTTGTATAGATTGCTATCTTTAAAAAGATGACAATGTTATTTGTTTGCCAAGCTAATAGACAGTGTTGAAAGTTGATTATTCGGAGGCAGCTGTCTGTAAATCACGATTCAGAGTCTACTAATGTCATTGCTTCACACTCACATAAGGGTCTTTACTACTGCAACTCAAAGCGATCTCAGTTTTAAGTCATTATTAGAGCATTTGATCATTTAGGGTACATTTTCCTACAATTTTTAATGGGCCTCTTGAAAGCAAACAGCTGGCTTTGATCATATAGTAAGAGTAATAGATTTGCTGAGATTTTGAGATAATGAGTAAAAAATATTCAGACAGTTGTGTTTGGAATAGTCAACATTTGGACTACAACTTACATAACCGTCAGAATATCTTTAATACCCAAACGTGCACATTTTCCTATTGGAAATCTCCTAGAAAAAAGTCATCCGTTAAGCCTAAAACACACCTATCAGCCCAAAGAAGAGTTTTTGTGGGAAGAATGCAAATTTGTATAAATCTCATTTATTGTTTTATCCAGAAAAAAGGAGGGGTGTGTGATGTTTTCCTGTGATTTAAAAAAGGACTTTGAGGGCAAAGCAGCTGGAATCTTTCACACCAGCAAGACCTTTTGAAAGGAACAGAATCTAAGAAAATTTGAACGAAATGTTCAAGTTGAAAAGTTATAAATTGTTAGAGAAAGCTTTGTTTTTGTGCACAAAAGTGCATTTTCCTGAGCTTTTCAAGTGTGTAATTCACATTTTCCAAGGATAGAAAAGTGTTCAGATAGCGTGTTTTTCAGGATGATATTCTTCCAATCCTATGGGAATTGTTTAGCGCTAAAGTAAGAAGAAAATTTTGTATTATGACATCTTGTCTCCTTTGTTAAGCGTTTATCTATTATCAGTATCATATTTTGAGTTGGCCTTGTGAATAACAAAAAGGTTTATGGCCATGACACCTTGTCAGTTTCTCGGCATTAAGATTGCCACTCTAAAAGGGGGTGTTGTATAAGATTAATCAGTTGCTGCTTCTTGTGTTCTTTGAGTAGAATTATTGCCTTAAATTGTAGGCTTACAAAATCTTTTTAACTTGCTTTGAATTTTAGAAGTTTACAACTGTTAGAAATTCACAAAACTTGTCATGCTAAGAAACCAAACTCACTCATTAAGAAAAAAATCTTTACTTAGATAAATTAGCAACTAGCATCAGAAATGAAGGCACATAATTTATAAATGTTTCTAAGTTTGCCCCTCTGTACAGATGGTAAGTTAGTGTGGCATATTTATCCATGACACATGCCCAGAATCCAGAATCCCATGCTGGAAAAATCTCAGAGGGTCCCCACATGCTTTCCTTTTTGCACATGACAGACAACATCCTCAGCCACCAGGTTTGCAAACCCGGAAAGAAAGTATATGACAGGGAGGAGACGGGCAAATGCTCTCGTTTTCTTTGCTGTAACCTGAACTTTAACTTGGTTCACAAAGAAAGAAGAGGAAGGATGGAAGGAAGAAGGACGGGAAGGAGAGAAATTGTTCCCTGCGGGGTTTGTAAAGATCGGCAAAGAAGAAAAAAATCTGCATCTTCCCTTATTCTTCTGTCTCGGAGTTTTAGATTCACTGTACCATTGAATAAAGTCGTACAGATCCACAGTGCATCTCTGAAACTTTAAGGTCGCAGTGTTTCCAAATTCAGAACTTTGTAGGTTTTAGATGGGTGGTTCAGGGGGTTCCTTCACACTCTGAGCAGGTCTGGGGCAGCAGCGGGCTTCCAGTGTGTTAATGCTCCTGCACCAGGACATGGATCTTCACGTGAAGAGAGAAAGGTCGAACATTGCCTCGTGTAAAAAGCTTAGGTTTGCCACCTGGTGGGTTAAGAAGCATTTGTTTCTTAGAGCTTTTTGGATTTTGGAATTACGGATAATGAGGACCTGTAATACTCTGTTTTACTTATGAAATCTCTCTCCCTGGAGATCTCTACCTTCGTGATAGGCTCATAAAATCCGGAGGAATTGGTATGACACTAGCATCATATTACCGGTTCTGAAATTCGGGTTAGTCCTTTCTGTTACACTAGTCTGTCTTTCTGGGTTTATTGCTCTATTGTCTTAGCGCCCGTGCGCATCAAAACACTGGTTTTGGGAAGAATTCTTCCACACTAAGAGTCTTCCATTTGCCCCTGGTTTCTCCTGCAAATTATGAACATCTCATTTGACCCGAGGGGAATCTCCTGAAAAAGCATTTTGTTGTTTTTTTAAAGGAAAACAAGCACATTGTAGATTGTGCTAATCCTGTCAAATTGAATTTTTGCTTTCTTCACTGTATAGTGTCTTGGCTAAATTTGTTGTTGCTGCTTATTTGTGGCACATGCCCTCTTTGATGTATTGCTAGAAATCTGTTTCTCACACTGGATCGTTCCAACTTCTCATGCTTTATGAGCAGTACAGGCAGAAGAGAGACACATATTCTCAAAAAATTCCCCTACATCAAAGACCAACACAGCAGTGAGATACCACTTTTTTAGCGGCAACATTAATAACTACCTAAGAGTTTTGAGTAATATCTGGTTAATATTAAAAATAAGAAGACTTTGAGTTTTATTCTTAGTTTAGCAACTGACGCTCTAAGAGACCTTTCTTCTTTTACTAAAGAAAAGAAACCCCTGTTAGAATGTGAATGGCTTTAGGGTATTTTATAAGTTGGCATTTATCAGATGCACTGAACTCTGGGGGAAATGTCTGAGTGGAGCCCTGAGAGAGGAAGCTGGGAACATCTAGCACCTTCATTAGGTGATCGCGTCACAAGTCTCTGGAGATGGGGTGACCAGGTCTCCAATTATGACAGCTTTCTAATTTACAGCCACGGAGTCTGGCGAGATCATTGGATGGGGCTGGCCACCTCGAAGTTATCACAGATGTTTACAGACAGCAGAAAAGCAAATAGAACATTTCTACATCATTGTCCTGTGGGAAGGATTAAGAGCCATGGATCCCTTCCAGAATGTAATGGATTTGGATGGGCTTCACGCCTTGGTGATTTCTTGTTCTATTTGTCTGTGTAACTTTGCTTGGGAGTTGAGCTAGAGTACCTACTGGGAGCCCTAGCAAGGAAGTCAAACCTGTGACTGTCATCACGGAAACTTGTTTGCCAACAAACCAGTGTTTGGTGGTAAGACGATCCCTTCCTCTTAGCTCCTTCTTTCCCCAAATATGCTTTAGATGTGAAGGGTGTGAGTAACCCCCACCCAAGCTCCGCTCAATAAAGGAGCTCCTAATTGCCTTTCTGACAGTTTCAGCCAATAAAAGTCCATCCCATAAAAATGCCTTTCCATATTTAAGGTGCCACTCTGGGGGCTGATGAATCAATGAATGGACTCCCTGTTCTCAGGGAGCTAATGGTCAAACAGGAGAGATAAGATCCAGAAATGCATCCCTGCGGGCTCTTGAGCATTTGGTGAACTCAGTGTTTGCTTAAACTCTGTTTTAATAGCATGCGAGTAAAAATTCCTAACCCTACTTGGGAATTGAATTTTCTTAAACACCAGGAGTGTACTTGTTTGAAAACGTCCAGTGGCTGACCACTGCCTCCTGGATAAATTGGAACTCTATCAGCCCAGCACTGAAGGTCCTCAACATTCTGTGCCTCGTCTCCCTTTTGGCCCTATTGCCCCATACATCCCACCTGTTGCAGCTGATCTCTTTGGTTCAAAGTATCTGGCCTCCATACTCTGCTGTATTCCACTGAGGAGAAAAATGATATTGTTATCCTTTTTTCCATGCAGACCCTGCCCGCAAGTCTGCTCTTACACCAGAGCCCACAGTGGCCTTTCTGGCCTCTGAATTTTTCGGTTTGTTGTTTGAATTGACATGATCAAACACCGCCCATATGGATAGTTATCTTTTTATTTGCACCTCTCACCTTCCCCACTCAAGTGTGAGCACCTTTTGGATGAGGACTATGGCTCATCCTTTTTTTGTATCCCCTAGATGACTTTCCCTATAGCAGGGGCTCCATAAATACCTTCAGCTTATTCCTTATTAATTGGTAAATCCTTGCCTTACCACTTAGATGATAATAGATTAAGCGTTTGAATTTATTGATTCCAAAAGTAACAAGTTGATATTTTCCTTCTGATTGGTTGTTCACAGCCATGATTCATAAACCTCAGTCACTATTTCTTAGTCCACTTGAAAAACGCCCTTTCTGGGAGCAGCTAGAATGTCACCACCCAACATCCACATGTTTCTTTGTCACCATATAAATGAACTTAAAGTGTTGGAATGGTGTTGCCCAGTGGCACTTGGAACCCAAAGGGTAGCTTCTGATTGCTTTGCTGTAGAAGCCATTCTGGCTTGGGTGGGTGCTCACGGAAGGGCACATCCTCCAGGTGGCAGGGTGGGTGTTGGGATGTTTGCCAGTCAGATGCCTCAGGAGATCCCCATCTGTGACTGTGGTGTTCCTTCCTTCCTTCACATTTACTTACTAAGCTCTGTCTCATTGCTTTTTAGATGTTACTGTCCCAAGGTCCCCGGGGCCAATGTTTGCCTTGCTTTGTACGAGCAGCACAGAAGCTGCCACCACAGCGTAGGTCAGAACTGTAGGTCAAAGGCAGGCTACATGGAGTAAGCCTCTGTTACCCCAGCAGGGGCTGTGAGGTGCTTTGGTGAACCAGGAGTGCAGGGCGACCCCATAAATTCCAGAAGCATCCCAACGTGGATGCCACTAATTGCCACTGGAGGTAGAGAGTGGGTGCAGACACCCAGATGTCCTGGCCCAGAGGGGAGGCAAGCGTCTGAAGACCACTGGCTCAACTGGGGGAGTTGAAAGTCACTCCCAAACCTGAGAATGTGCAAGTCGGTGGGAAAAAGAATTTCTGGTCCCAGGACCAGAGACACAAAACCTCCTACTAGTACCCGATCACCCACTTCACACCTTCCAAGTCATTTCTGGGCCTTGTCAAAGCAAAAGTTAGTTATTTGTCATCTTTCGGAAAACAGTTTCCAGGGTGTGGTCAGTCCAAGCACGGAAAACTGATGTTGTGTTTGGTGAGGGAGGCAAACGGCCCTCAAGGAGACAGCAGTCAGGTCGCCCATTCCTGGAGCTCTGTGAGCCCACGGGGGGCCCAGAGGAGCACCCTAGGATCCTCCCCCACTGGGCCGCTGGTGACCCTTCTCCCCACAGATCCATGCTGCTCGGGGGCACTGGGTCTGTGCTGCCCTCTGTGTCCAGGGTTTACAGAGGATCCGCAACCATCTGTGAGCGCTCTCAGTGCCACAAAGGAAGGCCGCTGGGCTGTGCATGTTGAGTGTTGTTTTTCCTCTATATTAAATGAATAAATGAAAAGAAAGCACCCCCTTCCTCCCACTGCTTTCCATGAAAAGGGAAGAGATGTGGGGTCTCCCAGGGGCAGCCGTGTCGGGTCCTGTGGCATAGGGCGGTGGTTTTCTCAGAGGTGAGCGAGTCTCCTAGCATTCTCTCTGTCCCTCTTCCTCTCTTGCAGCAATGAAGTGGTGAGGAGCGACTTGAAGAAGCTGCCAGCACTTCCCACCCAAGCACTGAAGGAGCATCCGTCTCTAGCCTACTGGTAAGCCAGCGCTCCTCTCTGCACGCCTAAGCATCCTCTCCAGGAGTGGGCCCTCCTGGGGGGTGTGGGGCGCGGGGCGACTGAGTCCATCCCTGCAGCTACTTCGGGGTCAGCCTGGACCCCAATTGGAGAGCGACTCCAGATTGTCCGAAGTGGCTTGGCTCTTCCTGAAACTGGGTTCTGCATTTATTTCAATGATGCGGTATATGTGCGATAGCTCCTTTTTCTATTTTCTTTCTTTTTTAAAAAAAGAAAACAACACCTCCTAAAATTTCCCTATGGAAGCTTGGCCTCCTTGGAGATCCTTTCATGAGCTGTTAGAGTTTCCTTTTGGAATCCTTGTCATTTGATGACGGGACGTGTGAGGTTTTGAGATGGGGAAGAACGACAGGGTTTTTTTTCTTGGCAGAAGAGAGACTGGTTCTTTTATTTTCCCACAGTGTTTCGTATCTCCTGATTTAGCTGCCATGTAACATGATGCCGCAGTTCATCTGTCGGGCCCTAAATTACTGATTCTTTATGAATCAGGCGTTTGAAAGGTTCCCAGATTGTGGTTTTGGTCACAATGGAGCGGACCCTGCATTCCTGGGTACTGTGTTGAAATCCTGCAGGGCTCGCCAGCTTTGACCGCTGTCCTCTGAAAAGCACGAGGCTGCTTCCCTCATAGGCCTTCTGAGTCCTTAACAAAAAGCATCATGACTGCTTTTGTAAAAAATAGAACAAAATTCTCAGAACAAGTCAATCCACATAAACTACAACATGAGACTCTTTTAGGCACTTCAGCAATACGCTTTATGAAATTTACGGGTTACTAACACCTCTTCTTGTCTGGACACTTTTCCAGGCAGCAAACTACTTGTTCAGGTGCTTAAAGAGATTCCTGTAGCTGGGAAAGGGCGTGGCTTGATGCAGAGGCATTAGCAGGATTAAACTCGGGCACATTTCTCCCCTAGAGACCAAATGATGGGCAGCTGGATTGGAAATGAGAAAGCAGGGTCCTGATGCCGACAGCCCATTTCTGTGTGCTGGTGTCCGCGAGTCCATCTCTCTGAACTGTTTCTTGCCATTCTTCCTTCCGTAACATAAATGTGGATACAATAGTGGCTTTGTAGAATTATAATCTGCTCCCAAAGAACAAAATCTCTTAAACCTTCAGGGACTCTGCATATGTGGGCTTCCAAACTTCCAGCCTGGCGGGCTGCACGTATGAACACCAGCATATGACATTCCTGTTCTCTTGTTCATGGAACTCTGTTGCTCTCGCCCCAGTTCCTTATGTTCCCATGGGCCTTATGTTCTAGAGCCTCCAGCTCGCGTTCAGGAAACCAGTGGTGAGCTAGAGAACAAAGAATATCTCTCTAGAGCCAGTTCTTCCTGCAGGAAGGGGACGTATTTTCTAGTGGGTTGTAATGGTGGCGGGTTGCCTGAGTCAGAGTTGGTTTTAGCCTAATCCATTCCTCAATTAGCCCTTCCATTCATTTGTTTCCAAACATTTGTTACGGTCTGTGCTCATTTCAGAGTTATGAACTCCTCTCTCTCTGCCCCTCTGGATTTTTCTTTCATTATCTCCACAGTCTGCTCTGCGCTCACATGTTATTACTAATAGAGAAATTCCTTCCTTCATGCTCGTACTTTCTCTTTGGTCAGCGTGAAGGTCTTTGTCTTCATCCACATCTGTAGCTATCTTGCCAGAACATACCTCCATCTCTGGGATCAAACCAGCACTTTCTCTGGGCCTCATTTAGACCCATAGGTGCCCACACCACTGTCTAAATGTACCGAGAGGAGGGACATTTTTGAAGCAGGTACCCTCAGGTGCCACAGCCCAGCTTATATACAAACAAGCCAGTAGCGAGGACCATCCTGATGAAGCATTGCTAAAAAAACAACAACAAACAGGCCTTTTCACCTTGTCTTATTATGGTTGGCTAGTTGTGGCTGGCTTTACTATTCCAACTTACTTATTTGGCTTTTTTAAAAATAAAGATGTCAGGAAAGGGATAAATGCCATTTGTGTTTCAAATACATGTAGACTGGAGATGGAGCTGGCAGCCCAAGCTTGTTCCCAGCTTTCCCTCTCTGCCGGAGCATCGTCACTCATCTGCAAGATTAACCAGGACCCTTTATTGTTGGGAGAGACCTTTCCTCAGTCCTCACATCACAGTCTCAATGAAGTTGCCCACAGTCTCAGATTACCCTGCTCATTCTTGAGGGAAGGATGCGTATTCTCCGTTGTTCTGGGCTCTCCTGCTCTTGCTGGCTTTCACAGACGCGACGGACGATCTTCGGGCCAACATAAGCCATAGGGAGCCCATCCACACTAGTCAGGGAAGGCATTACAGCCCAGTGAGCAAAGCAGTGGGTTTTAGAATCCCTGCCAAGTCTCTGAACTGTGGAGTAATGACAGTGCAGGAAGCTCGAGTGACTTCCCTGCCTCCTCGATTTCCCATCTGTAAAATGGGATTAACTACAGCAACCGAATTCAGACTGTAATTAAGAGAGGAAGTAAAAAGTCACAGGATACAATTAGGAAGTAGTCAGACTTGCATCATAATGCTGAGTAATCGTGCAGTAATCCTTTGTGCTAATTCTCTCCAAGCGTTGAACAAGCTTGGACTTCTCACACCATGTGATTTCCTTACTGGGGAGGCATCTGAGAGAGAAAGTTAGAATTGTGTGCCCAGGGCCACAGAACATGGCAGGATCAGGGCCCTGACCTGGATTCTCCCGAGGACCTAGCTTGTGAATGCTGGACCACCCCTACCACCCGTCTGGGGCATGTGGGGACATCTTCATTTCCTCCGAAATCGCCGACCACTCACTGCAGGCCAATATGGCCCCTCCAAGACAAGGAACTGTGTCGCCATCACCTCATGCCCTCTTCCATCACCCACTCCTTCCCTGGGCCCCTCGTCTGCAGTGAGATGATTTAACTTAGCCTAGTCAGCGTTAGTCATTTGTCTTTTTCGTTCATGTAGCACTGTGGCCTCCAAATGGTGTTTTGGGATTCCGTTTACCCTGGTTCCTGGGTTTCTGATAGTTATTCCACCAAGTCCCAACCACAGATCTGAGGTAGTTGGCAAACTGTCTGCAAAGCTTGGTGCATGTGAGCCATCTGTAAATTCCAGGGGAGGAGCAGGGCAGGGGACAGAGAGGCTTCTGTCAGCATGGCGTGTGTATCACACGGTGGGCCCGCGATGTTTTGATGGGGGCGAATGAGTGGGAAAAGCTGAGGAAGGAGAGGGTCGAGTCTGCGGCTCCACAGATGCTCTCAGACAGCAGGGGAGGCAGGGCGAGGTGGGGGATGGCAGCTTCCTGCAGCTGTCACACACTGTGGGACCCCGTGGTCAGGCCCTTTAGTGGGTTAACAGCTGCCTGACAGTGCTTCTGACTCGCGTTGGTGTTTTCCCTGAGCCTTACTTGTGCTCACAGCCACAGCACTGTACTGATTTTCATCTCCCCACCTCAGCGCAGGGAGCCTCTCTCCCAGAGCCACAGAGGACATAGGCTCGTATCTCCACTTGACCCTGGCTTTAGGAGTTGACCTCACAAATGCTTGATCATGTGGTAGGAAGCCCGCCAACACAGCTGTCGATTCAGTGGGTGGGTGGAGAGGAAGCTGGAAGAGCAACCCCAGAAAGTCCTGACACAGCTCTGAAGGTCTGGTGAGGCTGGGGTCTACCCTGAGGAGATGCTTCTGGAGAATTCTGTGAGGAGAGAGCTTGACTCGAAGTAGAACGCCCAAGGTTGTGTGGGAGCCAAGGCAAAACATGGCTGCATCTGCCTCTTTCTGAACAGAGGGTGCCCAGACCCCACAGAAATAACTCTCTGACTAGAGAAAGGCCAGTCCCCATCCTGGGTATTTACAAAGACACTCTGTTGTGAAAAGTCAGATGATCTTACATGCACTAAATATCAGAATACTAAAATGAAGAGCTAGTCATTGAAGATTAATTAGTAATTGGAGTAATTAAGTAGTAATTGGAGTAATTAAGTAGTAATTGGAAGATCAATAAATTACCTCCAAATAGTAGGTAGTGAACAGATAAAATGTGTTACCCTCAGAAATGACCTAGCTAGAAAAGAAAAAGTGGGCGAAAGAAGGCTTCAGAGCAATTCCGTGATAAGAAATTGATAATGGAGAGTAAAGATCCTCCAAGACGTCTCGAGGTTCCTCTCTAGGATCTCCTCCATGGTGGAGTCCGCTGGCCTGTGGCGAGGAAGGGTGAGGCAGAGAATGAGAAGTAAGGTTCCAAGGCGGTGTGGTGAGGTCATGGAGGCCAAAGCTTTTGGACTCGACTCCTCAGCAGGTGGGATGTGCTTCCCCGGTGATTCCCAAGGTTGGCTATGCGCTTCCGAAGGCAGCAGTGGGAGCAGCCCCAGTTCCCACCTCACTGGGCACAGAGTCCCTTCCAGAGAGGCCCTTTGTGCCCTCGGCCCTGTCAAAGAACAGGTTGGCTTGCCATTGTCCTGCAAGGCCCGAGTCATCTCTTCTTGTTTGAGAGCTAAGATTTCAGAAGATAAACTGAGTTCCTATCTCATCTTTGGTAGCTGGCTTGTTGTTTCCCAGTGCTCATCTGGGCCTTTTATTGCCTCGTGGTTTGTGTTAACCAGGCCCAAATTCCAGTACTTTCCCATCCTCCTTGGAACCCCTCAACCCTGACTGCTAATTCAGGGTAGGCAGGCCATGGGCATTCTGTTGAGGTCAAGACCTGCCCTCCCCCCACGAGGCCCTGTGTAGACAGGACTCAGGAGAGGAGGAGGGTGAGGAGGATCCGAGGGAGTTCAGCCAGAGCATCCACTCTGATCTCTGGCCAACCTGTTATCTTCCCGTCCCTGGTTCCGTGTCTCTCCCCACTGGGATGCCTGCCCACTGTTTTGTCCTCTTCTCTCACATTATCGTTTCTTACAAAGAGCCGACCCCAAAACCTTGGCTCTAATCTTATTCCACTGGTTATAAGTCCAAGACAAAGAGAATGCTAGTCCCCTGTTTGGAAAACAGACTTTTTTAGGAAATCTGTAGCCCAAGGCATCTCGCTTAGGCTGAGTTTGGAAATGCTGCTTCAGGACAAATTATTTTTCCAGGAGCTGTTGGCTCTGTGGGGCCTCTCATGAGATTGCTAGGGCTCAGAAGAAGTATCTCCAATAGCAGGATGCTCGGCCGTTGACCTGGGGACCGTAACAACAGAATCTTTTTCTTGTGATTCTAGTGAGGACCGAGTGATTGAGCACTACAAGAAACTGAACGGCCAGACGAGAGGTCAAGCAATCGTCAAGTAAGTGGCCCCTCCCAGTGCTCGTGGGGTTGTGTTTAGCATATGGCAGTGTTGTTCAGTTCTTGGGAAGACACATCTCCAGGGGGTGATGGTTCCATTTCATTTTCAAGTAAATAATCACCCTCAGGACTTTATCTTACACACACACACACAAATATGTATATGATACCAGTTCTGCTGAATAACACCCTTGTATGTGTGTGTGTTGTCCTTCCAGCTACATGAGCATCGTAGAGTCTCTCCCAACCTACGGGGTCCACTATTACGCCGTGAAGGTAGGTGAACTCATTTAGTGAAGGTTGCCATTTCTGCCCTCAAAACAAAACTTCTCACTTTTCTTTTTGATCATACTGAAGACATTTTTGGGGATTGGGGGTGAGTGAGGACTTGGTTGGGAAGACCGCACGCTAGGGGGAGTTGGGGCAGTGGAACTTTCCCCCTAGGGACATAAGACTTGATTCCGGTACTTTCCAAAACTCCCTTTCCCATCTGGGAAGTGGGTATAATAAATCCTTACTTCCTCTCATTCTCAGAAGAACACTGGGAGATCAGGACAGTAGTGTCTCAGTAGGAAGAGTCCCTCTAAATACAAGGAAGTGTAAAGAACAAAAACCTTTAGCAGGATTGACAGTGTTTTTCTTGGTGGTCAAATGCCATGGAGGTAACTTTTGAGGAGAAGCCCTAAGATGATAGGCTGACAAATTGAGTACATGGGCATTTACGAAGACAGAATCCATCTTCTTAAATATTGTGATGGCGATCCAGTATGACATGGACCCCATTCTAAATTCTGTTTCATTTTATCCATCATGTCCCAGACTGGGATCTCTTCTTTGAAATAATAGATACTGATGTTCCCATGTGCCCTCTCTATGATGAGAAAGGATAGCTTACCTTCCTTCTCCTTTCTTAATTTACCCCAACATGAAAAGTTTGTCATTGCCCAAAGTCCAGCCAAAAAGAGCAGAAAACATTTCTAGACTCAAGACAGTTCTACCAGCCAACCTGAGATTCTCTCGCTCTTCTACCAATTTCTTTTGCCATGTTTCCACCCAACTATATTTTTAATTCCTTTAGACTAGATCATGTGCCATGTTTCATTCATCTTGTGTCACCCATGGCAGCTTGCACAACACTTTGCATGTCCTTGGTATGCATTGAATTGCCTGTATCTTCCTCTAAACTGCAGTCTTTTGACAGCAAAGACTGCGTGTTGTATTCTGTTATATATTCCCGGAACCCAGCACAGTGCCTGGCATAGTAGATCTAAGTAAATATTTATTGAATGTTTATTGAGAATTGAATTGAGTAGTTGGAGGTGTGCATTTCCATGATGGGAACAAATTTTGGAACTGTATTTGTGGAGCCCAGTTATGGGACATATGTGGGGACTCCAGTCCCACTCAGCAGCTCAGCTCAGGTCTTTTAAAGCCTCCATCGGTTAAATTCTTCCTCGTGTCCCACCAAGCTCTTCCCGCCAGTGGAAGCTCTTAATCCCTCTTCACCATCATTCGCAGAACTCATAGAACCATCACAACCATCCCTGCCCTTCTCAAGCCTAACCTGTAGTCTGTCATGAGGAGTGTGACCTAGCCTTTTGGGCTGTCTCCTATCCCGTATGAGAAAAAGGGAATCTTCTAAGCACACTACCCCTATGTAAGGCTGTGCCTTGGGAAGTGGCTATTGGAGTCAGTGGGTAGTCAACTCCCCAAAAGAAAATTGGATTGTTCATGAGGAGAAACTCAGAATCCACTGTGCCATCTGCCAGTTTCCAACACACTGCTAGCAAGACTTGTAGAGCCCATTTTCATTTTGTCATCTTGTTACCCTAAAGGAAACATAAGGTTGCAACAATAGTTCCTGACATTATTATGAGAGGCATTTCCTAGGAACCAAACTGCAAATCTTACTCTCAATTATGGAAATATTCTGTGGTGATGTGTAGCAAAGGGGTCTACATTCAAGAATGGGAACCAGGAATTCGGGAATTCCTGGACTACATCCTCTGATTTGCTGTTTGTCCTTGGTTTGATCTCACCTCTGTTGCTCATAATTAAAGTAGAGATTAAGAAATTTGCCTCTCCAGCTACCCACAAAAGTCTTCTAGATATTGGAAGGCTATTGACATAGCTTGTTAGACTGTTGAGATAGATGGATTGGTAGATAGATGGATAGAGCCTTTGAGATGAGGCTTCATCTAGCCTTTTACTTCCTTGAACCTGTGTTCCAGTTCTTTGTCAACCCTAGATCTTGACAAAAAGGTGGCCTCTGATATATACACTTTCTGCCTTCCAATAAAACTTTAGAAATATGCTCTTTGCAGTTTGTTAGAGACCAGAAGCAGACGTTGAGATTTTCAAAGCGCCAAATACACGTGAGTGTTTGGCTCTTGGACTCTCCAGGTGTTAGCAGTTAAGCACATGACTCCAAGCAAGCCGAAACCAACTGTATCCAGAGCCACTGTTTGGTGACCTCGTGGCTTCATGGATGCCATCTTTTATCGTGTGGTGACAACTCTCACCTAGTCAGTCTGAAGTTACAGCAGCACTGGGTCTCCTCTTGTCCTGTTCTCTGAAACTGTTGCAGGACACACAGGAAATTTCCAGGGGGTTTATACCTTTAAAAAGATGTTTTAAGAAATTATATACCCTGAAACTTTTCTAAAAATTCAAAATTTATTTCTTCTGCCTTTTATCTTTGTGCTTACCTTGAAATAAGTCATGCCCCATAAATATTTGAAACCATGAAGCCAATTTTGAGTTTTCAAGACATCTAGGATGGGATGTGTTAGGTTTTTTGTAGATGTGGCAGTTAGGACAAATCTAGGGAAAGGCTGCTTGACATGCCCACTGTCTACTCCTAGCATTTGGGAGCTTTAATTAACGGCTCAGAGTCATCCTACTTGAATGTAGGATTCAACTACAATCCAGTGGCCAGAGGTCTCTGTTAAAGGAATAAATAGAGGGACTTGGTACTTCTAAGTCAGTCCCCGGAATGTCTAGGCTTCACTTTTGCTGCTTTGCCTGACAGCTTGAGTCACACACTCCTGCCCGGCACCTGATGTCCTCTAAGGTGAGCAGTACCGCATGGTGGGTGAGCATCTGCCTGCCCCGCACTGCCATTGGCCTGCAGGGGGAACGAAAGGTCCCGAGTAGAGTAGGATGGGCCCTTTGCTTTGATTTCTTTGTCTTTCAAATTAGAGGAGTCTGAAATGCTGCTTACTAAGTGGAAGAAGTTAATATGAAAAGGCTACATACTGTATGATTCCAACTATATGACCTTCTGGAAAAGGCAAAACTGGTTGCCAGGAGCTGGGAGGGGGTAGGAGAGGCATCAACAGGCAGAGCAGAGAGGATTTTGAGGGCAGAGAAACTCCTCTATGTGACACTATAATGGTGGACACATGTCGTTATACATTTGTGCAAACCCATAGAATGCACAACACCAGGAGAGAACCCTAATGTAAACCATGGACTTTGGGTGATGATGACGTGTCAGTGTAGGTTCATCAGTTGTAACAAATGTACCACGTTGGTGAGGGATGTGGCTAATGGGGCTGTGCAGGTGTAGGGGCGGGGGTATTTGGGAAATCTCTGTACCTTCCTCTCAGTTTTGCTGCAAACCCAAAACTGTTCTCAAAAAATAAAATCTTTAAAAACAAATTTTTCAGAGGAGTCATCTTCCATAGTCTTCAGGGTCCTTCTAGCTCTGACAGTCGATGAGTTTCTCTGCTCAGAAGGTCGTTTTATTAGCATGCTCAACATCTCTCAGATTGTCCCTTGTGGGGAGTGAGGGGCCCAGCATTGAAAAACTGAAGCCTTAGAACAAAGAATAAGGCATTCGCTACTTACTCAGACAGAGGGAAAGGATCGTGGCTGTGCTGCTGGCTAGGGACAGAGCTGGGTCCCCAGCCCAGGGCACTTTCTGTGTCACCTGTTCCCATAACCGAGCTTCCCTTGATGATGGGGCATATCTGTTAAGGTAAAACATAGAGAGGTGGGCGCCATCCATTTCAAGGAATTTGCATTTTCCTTTGTCTTCAGATGACCCAGGACAGCTCTCTTGGTTCCTGTTTATCTTCTCCAGCCCTATATTAACCCATATTCCTTTTGATGTCCTAGGACAAGCAGGGAATACCATGGTGGCTGGGACTGAGCTACAAAGGAATCTTCCAGTATGACTACCACGATAAAGTGAAGCCGAGGAAGGTAGGTGTGCTCTCCTTTGCGGGCACATGGCTCTCAGCCTGAGAGAGGAGCAGACGGAGAAGAGTAAAAATGTTACTCTTGCAGTCTGAAGGCCTCTGGGCTCACCATTCCCCTGCTAATTTGAGTGTATACAAATTACACTGCCGTAATCCCATCCGAGCACCCTGGGTAAATATTTTTTCTCCCTGTCACTAAGGAAACCTAAGCTGTTATAATTATTTAAGGTAAGGAGCCTGGCTCTGCTCTCCCAAAGCGGATGAGCAAAAGGACTTGGAGGGACTGTCCTGTTCCTTAATTTCCCTCAGTGCTGTACACTCAGGCAAGTGAGGGAACTTTCTTGAATCCTGAGGCTAATCTGAGTTTTCCCAAAGGTTTGCTTTTTTTTTTTTTTTGGAGGGGGGAGCTAAAAGAAGAGATTGTAGGTCAAACAGAGGTAAAAAATAAAGAAGAATAAGAACCACTCCTGCAAATCCAGAAATGTTTTATGGTGTATTAGAAGTGATCAGAAATCTGGAAAAAATAAGGTCATTTGCCACAAAGAATGGGAACCAGAGACAAGTTTGCAGAGTCATGGTGAAGAAAACAGAATGTTTGAAGGGGGCAACGGGCTTGAATCTTCTGTTTTCATTTACACACGTTTTTTAGACCAGAACAAATTGAAAAATTATAATGGAAAAATATCTCTGAGGCGAGAGCCGTCATTCAGATCCTCTGGCAGAGAATAACGGAGAGACGGTATGCAGTTCAGACCCTGAAATGCATATTAAAAGTCTATCAAAACCATGCTCGCTTTAGGAGAGAGAAAGCAATATTGGCCCATATGTCATTCCAGATGGCTTTCCAAGCTTCTTTGTCCGTGATCAGGATTGAAATCCACACCACAGATCCGAGCTTATGGTAGTCTCTCCAGTTAACATCTGCCCTTAGCCAGCTCCTCTATTAAATAGAAAAAAATATGGCCCCGTGTTGGGGAGGATTTCCACTCAATTGATTGGTCAGTCAGTTAAGTTCTAAGGAAAGATCCTGAGCAAATGACAGAGGGATTCTTCCTTGGGAACAATTCAGTAGGAACCTGGCTGTTCGAGGCGTGTTCTTGTGTGGCTGTTTCCAAAACCATCCTGGGATCTATTTATATGCGGCAAGACATGAATGGGAGCCTGCGTTCTCATTTTTCCCCTCTTTGTTTTTCTTGGTCACAGGGTCTATGCTCGCTCCGCACTGTCTCTTTCTTCCCTCTTCCCCTCTGCCTCTTTCTCTATGGCCTTTGTAAGTTTCTGTGCTTTTTCTTGAGTTCTCGCTTCACTCCAGCTTCATTTTTTACATCAACTGTCCTCTCTTTTCAACCTGCCTGGCCATTTTTTTCTGCTTGCAAGAGCCAAGAATACTCCTAGATCCTTTAACAAAATCCTGGTACAATGTTTCAAGCTCTTGATGCCCACGTTGGTGGAAGACCAAGGCCAACATGGACAGTTGAGATCTACAGCAGAGTTCGTTAAGATCCAGCAGTTGAATTCTCCTCTCCTTCTGAGCATTTTGAAAGACATGCTAACAAGTATTTATATGTGTTTAATTTATTAATATATTTGGGCTTATTTTATTTCTTTAACTGAAGTGCTAATGAAGATTGAAGAGGTAATGAGATAGCATTTGATACATGTAAAATGCAGAGTGCAAACATCACAAGGACTTGAGAAATTATAGCAATTCTTGTAAGACTCTAAAACAGGCTACGTGATAAGGAAAAGTATGAAGCCAAAGGGGTGATAATCAGCCACTGAAGAAGAGAATTTACTGCCATTTCTTGAACTTCTTCAGGTAAACAGATTAAAAATGTGAAAAGGTCGATAGATTTATTCACGGTATTGGCTCTACTCAAACTGAGTTGTTAGTTAAAATAATTTATGCTTCTGTGGGCTCTGAGGAAGTAGTTGGCATTCTCAAGTCTATTCCAACCAAGCCATCAGAGTCTCTATTCATTCATTCATTCAGTCACTCATTCATTCAGAAAACGTTATCACATACCTGTTATGCGCCCAGCAGACCAAAAGATGCCGAGATAAATAAGGCACACATCACGTCCTCAACGCCTGCCCAGGCTATCCAGGAGAGACAGATATGTGATGATTGCATCAGTGTTCCCAAGAGCTACAGCAAAGGTCCGGGGGCGGGGCGGGGAGAGGTAAATTAAAGGACAGTGTCATCAACTGGGGTGAAGGAGGAGAGAAAAGTCTTCACACGCTGCAAAGTAGGAGCTGGGTCTTAAAGGGCGAACAGCAGTTTTGCAGATGGACAAATGGGCTGCGGAGGCACGCAGGTGGAGAGACCAGCGTGCATGAAAGCTCCGTGAAGGAGAGCGCATGGCATGATGGGAAAGCACACAGCACCATTGGGACCGGAACGTAGGTGGAGAGGAGGGCAGCTGGAGAGGAGGCTGATGAGATTCCAACAGCCAGCTCACAAAACCCTGAAGGCTTTGCTAAGAGGGTTTTGTCTTTGAGGCAGTAGGAACCACTGAGCATTTGAAGCAGCGGAGTGGCCATATCAGGTTTTTGTGGTCATAGAAGCATCATCTGACAGCTGTGTGGAGGTGGGTTGGAGGAACACAGGACAATAGTGTAGGCCAGAACGGGTCAGGGCTTGAGGTTGGCCATCAGTAATAGGCATGGAGAAGGGGAAGTGGAGGCGAGACATTTAGAAGGTAGATGTGATTGGTCGATCATATGAGGGGAGAGGGTGGCAGTCAGAGCAGGAGGGGAGTCTAGAATGACTCCCAGGCTTCTTAATCAACGAAAGCATGGGATATAAGGGAAATAAATTTGGTTTAGGCCATGCAGAGTTTTAGGCTTGATGGGACATGGGAGTAGCTGTGACAAGTAGACAGTTGAGTATTCAATTGGAGCTCAAGAGTGTCAAGAATTTCCAGAGCATAACTGAACCAGACACTGAATGGAGAGAGGAAAGGGAGAGGCCTTCAACTCACCGGAAAAGTTACCAGTGGCCCTGAGCAGAAGACTTCAGTTCCCTGCCATGACATCCACTGTGAGTCACAGGGGCAGGACCAGGCTGTGTGGACCCTGACCCTTATATAATTTGGGGAGCCCTCTTTAAGAGATGAATGTATGAGCTGAATCTAAAATTAAGAACAGGCCTCTGAAAGAGGAAGAGAAGCCTCAGTTTTCATTAGCCCAAGGGGTTTCCATCTCTGCTACCACCTAGGATGGGAGCTAAAGGCAAAACCAGAGATTAGCCATAGTGGTAAAGTCCCAGCTGCGAGAAGACCCAGGCAGGATGCCTGTTCCTTCTTCTCACACCCAGCATCATCACCGTCATAAAAAGGCGATCTTTGTTAAAAGTAAGGCACCCGTGAGTCTCTGAGAAGGCAAAGAGAGCGCTCCCTGGCTCCAGAGCTGTGAATCTGCAGAGACGCATCCACAAGGCACGGCTACCAATGCAAGGTCGTATATACAGTGCGCCAAGTCTGTCTTTAGGGCTCCAGGCCAGTGATTCTTAACCTCAGTTGAAAATCAGAAACTCAAAGGAAACTGTTTGAATGGATAGATGCCCCAGTCTCCCCCAGTCCCACTCACCCCCATCTCACTCAGCTGCTGAACTTTGCGGCTGGAGTTGGGGACCACCACCACAGCTATCTATGCTTCCTTTCCGAACACAGACTTGGGGAGGGTCAGCCAGGCTCAACAGGTGTGTCTGGCCCTGCCTCTGCACAGAGAGCTTGGGTGTCCCAAGGCACCAGGCTCAAGGCCTTGCCAGCCCCCGTGTGAGGGATGGGCCTCCAGGAGGCACCACACCCTATTGCTCATGGGCCAGGCAGAGCGCCACTACAGTGGGCCCCCAGCGATGCTCAGGAAACCGGGAGTGGTGCCCAGTTCTGTGCACCTGGAGGCCTTCTGCAGCAACAGCTGCACCTCCAGCCCAGGCAGGGGCCCTCCCTCACACTCTGACCCAGTTACGGCAGCTGGGTCACATGGCACCGCAATACTATGAGCCAACATTCAAGTAGGGGCAGTGGCAGGGGCGAGCCTGTGCCCTTTCCTTGGAGGGCCTAGAGGCATCCTCTGATATGCACCTTTCTAACAGCATCAACAAACTGTTAACACAGCCAGGGAGCTTACTACCTTCCTTTGAGAATCTACTCAAGTGTTTCCAGATGACCTACCAAAAAAGCGGGGAGTAGCTGATTGCTGTCTAGAAATGGGCAGGACTGTAGCTTGTCCCAAATTTTCTGGTTGGGGTGCAGTTTGCCATCCTGTTTGCAGAGTCTACCCTAAATTGCTTGATCCTCAGTCTGAAGCCCTGGGGGCCTTAGGGGAGATAAAGCACAGGGTGCCCACAGGTAGAGTAGAGAGAACATTTTAACCTCCTCCTAACCACACGCGCCTCTCTGCTACCTAGACCTCCTAAACAAATGGGCTCCTCATCTTGCAGGAACACAGCCTAAAATGCACGCTGCTGATGTTTGTCAGAAAAAAACCCAGCTCCTTTGCCCTCAGGGAACACGTGTCAGGATCAGCTAGACAGGTGGGGACACTGAAGATGGCATTTTGGCTTTTGTGTATATTCAGAAGCTCAAGGCCAACTTCAGAAGTATTTTAGAACTACATGTGCAGAAGAATAGCCCCAAAGAGCCCTTAAAAAAATCAGCAAATAGGACTTAAAAAAAATTGCAGTCTACAATACATCCATATGCCCCAGATCATTGGCCCCTGCTTGCGTCTATGAGTTCTTTTAAAAAGATCAGGCAGAAACCCAAACGGTGTCTGAGGATGGGTTGTGGAATCTTTTATAAGCTATTAAATTCCCCCATCAACTCCCAGTAAATCCTGTTTTTCTCCTTCACCCAGGGATGTTTACCTCTCCCTCTCTGCCTGCCTCTTCCCTCCTGTGCTCTTGTTCAGACTAAAACACCATATAACACTTCGAAACGTCCCTTTTGGTTATCTCAGCTCGCCTCTCCTCTTTCCCATGGTTGTAGTTTGATAGTTTTTACGGGCAGTTGTGAATGTGGTGTCAGAGAATGGGGATGGGAATTATGTCTGTCTTGGTTTAGCAATGGTGAGAGAAAAAGGACGACGGTCACAGGGTCAAGGCAAAAGAAAATCCTGCAGCTGCAGAGATTACTTTACCCTATTTTTTCCTAGTTACCAAACTGTATTTTAGCATGTGTCTGCGTGTGTAGAAAGGAGCACTGTGTAAGGAAGAGGTCCTTTATTTTCCAAGTTACAGGGCTCCAGGGAATAACGAAGCATTGTCAGATTGGCATTTGGGCACTTGAAGTCAATCTCTGGCTTTGTCTTAATTTGCATTTATGGCCAAGCCAAGAGACCTAAGCCATCGAAAAAGAATAAATGCCAGTTGCAAAAAGTGACCATCCGTGGTGACATGCCTCGGATTGGCTGTCCCATCGCTTTCAGGCGGTTTGCTGGTACAAGCTGCAGTTTTTCCTCTGGCTGCCCTGAGAACATTTAAATGAAAATTCAATGCTCTATATGGAAGAGGCATTGTTTATTAACTCTCACAGAACCAGGGTCACGTGGGGCAGAGATAAATAAGGCTGGCCGAAATCTGTCACATAGGACTCCCTCTTTTAGAGGAGGACCTTGCATTCCTTAGATCAAAGCCGGAGAAAGTCCCACAGCTCTGACCTCTGGGACAATCGTCCCCTTCTTTGCAGCACCAAAGGCGTTGGGAGAGTAAGCTCTCCCACACTCAAGACTCACCTCCCCGCCAGTGCCCGGCTAAGCTGCCTTCGCTGTCGGATCGCTGTAGTTTGTACTCTTCAAACCTGCGACCAGCCGTCTAATCATCAGAAGCCATTATAAATGGCAACAGAAAATGCTTCCCAAATGGGGCACCAAGAGAGGTAGAATAAAGACCTCTCCCACAGGCTGTATCTGAGGCTCTCGGCATCACAGAACAAACAGTGGGAAACACGTGACTCCAGAAACCTCCCTAGAAGGAACATTCACTATCTGTAAATCATCGTTTACAGCTGCAGCCCACTCAGCAGCCCATATTGAATGAAATCTCCCCATCGGGGAAGGCTGGCAGTGTGGTCCTTGTTACATATTCTGCAGACAGCATTTACTTATTTATTTGATGTGCAATTAGGGGCGCTTTTATGTACACTTAGATGCATAATTAGGAGCCCTGTGGGGTCCCCTCTGAGACATTAGAAGAAGGAGCCAGAGTAAATGGTCTGCTCTGTGTCCCCACTCCAGCAGCGGGCAGAGCTTCCTATGGTTCCTAAGAGTATTTCGCAAGTGGGGGCATTGGCTCAGGGAATTGATGTATTACTGTCACCTCCCCAGACTAGTAAAGATTTTTGAACTGTATGAGATGATGAGACAGGAAGACAAAATCATATTTACAGGAAATATTCCATTAACTGTGGACCGACTCCCAGTGGAGTCAGCCTGTTAAATTATTCAGTGGGATAAGCGCTCCAATAAGTGCACTGCTGACTTCTTGTTCAGCCTGTTTGGATGCACTTGACTCATTTTCGGCTTGCTGAGCCTTCTGCCTTGGCTAGCCCTGGGTGAGTGCCTCCCTCATTCCATCCTCTGTATTCCTTTGGGGACCACATCCTGTGCACGACGGGGAGGAACAGCTCCACTTAGTACATGTAGCATTCTTAGCATTTTGCAGCCTCTGCTCTTTCACGGTGTTGGATCAAAGGGCCTCCTCCAGTTGGCCCCTGGCAGTGGTTCAGATGTCACTAAGTGCTGAGCGGACCTAGAAGGGTTCAGTGCCTGTGGGTGATAAGCCCTGGGCATGGGTCATCAAGGGGGGATGGCCTCCCAGCTGAGGATCAGGCCTGCTGGAGGGATTATGGAGATGGGGATTGGGGGTGAGGGGCATAGAGAGTTACCAGAGTCTGCCATCTTAAAACAGCTCTCCAAGAAAGAAAGAAAATGAGCAAAACTAAGATCCCCTTCTCTAAGTATCATTGCTAGACATCCTCTTCTCCAAGCACCAGTGTTGGCCAAGGCTGAATTCTCTCTCTTTGGGGTGGGAATCCCAATCCTTTATCCTATACAGGAATTGCAATCCCCTGAAAGCACTGCGTTAGCCCTTTAGAATGTCTGTGGAGGGTGCCGAATATGGAAGCCTCTCCTATACAGTGGTGCACGTATGAGACTTACCAAATGCCTGTGGTGGCCAGGCTCTGCTCTAGGCCCTGCAGATGTTACAGCGAACAGAAGAGACAGGTCCCTGCCCTCACAGAGCTTACAGTCTCGTGGGGGGAGCAGTCAAGCGATAACATTAAATGAATCTCTAATGTATTGTGTCAGAGTATTGAATTCTACGAAGACAACCAATCAGAATAAGGAAGAGTGGAGGGGTGGTGGATGGCCAGGAGTGGCCTCTCCAAGGAGGTGATGTTTAAGTGACTCTCTCCTTCTGAGAGTGTTGCACGTCAGGCTCCTTGGGAAGCAGAGTCGGAGATGGGTTCATATGCACGAAGTGTGTCGGGAAGTCCTTGGGGGTTAATTCCAATGGGGAAGAGGAGCAGCACCAGGTAGAGAGAGAAGCTGAGTTATGATGCCGTCTTGGGCAAAGCTCTGAAGCTGGAGGAGCCATCAGAGCTGTTGCCCAGAGGCTGGGGGCTGAGCTTTATCCCCAGCATCA
Organism: Equus quagga; assembly: GCF_021613505.1. Classification (NCBI taxonomy): domain Eukaryota; kingdom Metazoa; phylum Chordata; class Mammalia; order Perissodactyla; family Equidae; genus Equus; species Equus quagga. The sequence goes on from NC_060278.1 coordinate 19,735,551, forward strand.
ACCAATTTTTAGATACAGGTGACCCTTAGGGAAGGGGTCATGCCCTTGAGCAAGATGGCTCTCTACAGCGAGGATGACTCCTGGAAAGAGAGTAAGTCCTTCAGTCCTGAAGGGAGAGGCTGGTCAGACAGCCCAGTAGCTCTTACAGCAGTGGTTCTCAAAGTGTGGCCCTTGGGCCAGCAGCATCTACATCGCCTGGGAACATGTTGGACATGCAAACTCTGAGTCCCCACCTGAGACTTATGGACTCAGAAACTCAGAGGATGGGACTCGGTGATCTGTGTTCTCACAAAGCCCTCAAAGTGATTCAGATAAGACTGTGTTTTGAGGACCACTGCTCTACACACAGGTAGCAAGGAACCTTCTGTGTGATCCCACTGCGTGGTTCTGTTGTTGTGAAGATATTTTAGTCTGAGTTAAAATCCAGTACCTTCTTAGAGAAGTTACCCCTTCAAAAAAAAGATGTTCAGTGGCCTCCATACCCACTCAAAGGCCCAGAGTAAATCTCAAAATCTCAACCAAAGAGGAATTTTGGTGCTATTAACTGACTTCTAGTATATTCCAAAAAGGTGCGCTAACTTCTTTAAACTCTCTGTGCCTCTCTTTCTATATCTGTGGAGACTCTCAAACACAAGAAATAGCCTGATTTTCTCCATCTTGAATATGTTTACATCTGAAAGAGTTCCCTGTTCCCCAAGATAAAAGGGCTGTTGCCCTCGACAGAGCGAATAGCGTTACAGTTTCTTTTATACTGAACACGAGAGGTGGCTTCACAATGAAGAGAAAACAGCGTCTCTTTGTTAAGAGGATTCACTTTTTCTTGGTCTTTGAATCTGGGAACCTGGGGTCCCTTGGTTCCCATAGTTTCCTGTGGAGGCCATTTCGGAGCCCGGTCCTGAGTCAGCCAAACCTGCAAGGCCACCAACTTGTATTCCTGTTGAAACTGTCCCCATGGTACCTGTGCTGGTGTCAGACTGTTACTTTTGAGGAAGCTGATGTCTATGAGCAGAAAATCAAAGCGTTACCCCATCCAGGTGGAGAATCCGTAGAGAGCAGCTAAATGAGAGTAATTTCCCTGCAGAAGTGCAGGTGGAGAGGGATGGAGTTATCCCTTGAGGAGAGGCAGGTCCGAATCTCTCCCGGGGTGACATGCTTGGAGATATCTGCTGGAGGAGGGTACACTGTGCTCTGAAGATCCCACCCAAATGGGCCCTGGCTTCCTGGTTGTGTTCATCTGCAGGCCTCCCATCACCGTTTGGGTGTGACATTCCTGCCCCGGCCTCAGACACCCAAGATATCTGGCCTGCTAGTCAAGACATCTCAGTTCTAGCTCCAGTTCTGCAAGATGAGTCACCTCCCTGGGCCTCAGTTTCCCCAATGATAAGGTGGTTGATAATAGACAATCAGGAATCTTGAGGTTGACAGAAACTTGAGACTAGAAACGAGAGGAAGGAAGGAGGGGGCAAGCTCCTTGTAGAGCCAGAAAGGAGTAATTAATAAAAGAAAGGATGAAAATCAGCATTTTCTCAGAAGAAGGTGGCGGAGGGAGAAAATGCCACTTTCTAAGTAGATAGAAGACCCCTATCTCTCTCAGATTGTTCTCCAGTTCAGCCAAAGCCCAAGCTAGATCCGCCTAGATGACTGGAGTCACTCTCCTCCACCTGCTGACGCGTCTGTCTCTTCTGTTGGGGGGAGGTCTCCTGGGGCTCACCCACGTCCCACAGCAAGGCCTGCTCTTGACTTCTTGTCCTGCCTCCCTGAGCAGGCACTTGGGACTGCACTAGGAAGGCCACAGAAACAGCCACGTTGACTGTGAGGATAGTAGGCTCAAACACAACGCTCGGTATTTATAGCATGCAAATGAACACCCAGCCAGACAGGCCAGCAGCCCCCTTGAGACTGACCAGCTTCTAAATAGCTCAAGGAAACAGATTCCCACTACTCAGGGGGCCCCGTTGACCGTGGATGCAATCTGAAGAAGCAAATCAAAACCATACGCTATTGTTGGATCCCAGACCTCCACAGACAACTGTCCAATAGCCTCGCCCACTCCAGAAGGAACCCCACACCGGTAGTAACTTATGAACAGATTTGGGTTTTCTGCCTTAGAAACCCAAAGACTTTGCTACTCTGACAAGAACATTGACCACCTGGGACTCAAAAGGCAAATTTCTTTGATCTCCCACCGTTCTTTTAAATGTGTTCTTCCCTCGATAAAAATGCAGGCAGGCTCATGACTTCTCGGACCACTCCCAGGTAATACAGAGTCACATGGTCACTTTACGTAGCAAAATAAAATTTATTAAGAAATTAGTGTCCAGGCCTTTATCACAACCAAAGCTCCAAAGCTGATTTAAAGTTCATTCTTCTCTCCTCTCCCAGCTGAGCTCCACCCCTCCTTCAGCTCATCTGACAGTAGCAAGCCATGGTTTAGATTTCTTGAGCAGGAGTCATGTGGCCGTCTTGGGTGTCCCTTAACTTTGGGAGACACCTGTCAAGCTCTCCAGGCGACCCTAGTGAACCCTCACGCACTAGCTTAGCAGAAGAAGGCATCCTCTCCCTTCCCCCTCTGGGTGGGGAAGCTCACAGCACACCTCTCTCCTTCTAAAATTCTCCCTCAGTTTCCACCTTCCTAAACTTTTTATTTTTATTTTTATTTATTTTTTTATTTTTGTTTATTTTTTTGCTTAGGAAGATTGTCCCTGAGCTAACATCTGTTGCCAGTCTCCCTCTATTTTTTTATTTTTGTTTATTTTTTTGCTTAGGAAGATTGTCCCTGAGCTAACATCTGTTGCCAGTCTCCTTCTATTTTGCATGTGGGTCACCGCCACAGCATGGCTGATGAGTGGTCTAGGTCCATGCCTGGGATCCAAACCCATAAACCCAGGCTACCGAAGTGGAGTGCACCAAACTTAACCACTAGGCCATGAGGCCAACCCCTAAAGTGGTTTTTTTTGGGTTTTTTTGAGGAAGATTCACCCTGAGCTAACATCTGTGCCAATCTTCCTCTATTTTGTATATGGGTCACCATCACAGCACGGCTGCCAATGAGTCGTGTAGGTCTGCACCCAGGAACTGACCCCGGGCCACCAAAGTGGAGCATGCTGAAGTTAACCACTAGGCCATGGCGCTGGCCCCCCCTTCCTAAACATTTTATACTCCAACTGGGGGTGAGGGGTTTTAGAGACATCTAAACCATAAGGTTGTAAATTTTTAACTGTGATAAAATACATATAACATAAAATTTACCATTGGAACCTTTTTTCAGTCTCCTGTTCAGTAGTATTGAGTATGGTCACGTTGCTGTGTAACCAATCTCCAGAACTTTTTCATTGTGCAGCACTGAAACTCTGTCCCCATTAAACCACAGCCCAGGCCGCCACCATTCTACTTTTTTTCTGTGAATTTCACTCCTTTAGGACCTTCATATGAAGTGGAATCATACAGTATTCATATTTTTGTGACCATAGGGTTTTAATATCCAAACCAGGGCACTTTTGAGAGTGAAAGTAAGCCACTGGTTAATAATTACACCACCCTGTCGAATAAACCAGGGCTGCCACAGGCAAACCAAGCCACATGGTGGCCTCTTGAACCAGCATGGTGACCTGTTGAACTGGCTTTTGGCCTTTTTTTTTTTGCCTCTCCTGGGTGGTCTGCTCGCCACTCACTGTAATGAGATTGATCATTTCAGCCAGGACTTCCATTTTCACATCCTGCAGCTCTGGCTGTGCAGTGGTGTCATTATCCACAGATAGCATAATTTATGACAGTCCCATGCTGAGCCAGCAACTGGGTAGCCTCCAGAGGGCCCAGGCCAGGGAAATCATAGACTATCCAAACACCCAGGTCTCTCTGGCATCTCTAGCAGGTGTTTCTGTGCTACACAGGGTTTTGCAAGTCTCCTCACTGATCCTTATTGTCATTTTAGAAAGCATATATGGGCATCGAATGTGGTCCATGGGCTCCCCACACCTGGACTGGACCCAGGCTCCTGGTGATGAGTGTTCCTGTCCTGGCCTTTTATTGGGAGGGCAAAGAGCCAGAGGAGCTCTGGATGTCAGTCTTTCCAGGCTTCTCGTTTGACTGGAAACCGAATCCCAGCCCTCCTGTAATAAGCATTAGGAGTCACAGCTGAGTGAATTTCCTCTGCGGGAATGCACTCACGTGTGTATCTTTAAATACATCGTTGAGTTGATGCTTGTAGCTGTAGGGTTTGAAGAACCATATAAAACTGGTCACTGGCCAGATTTCTCACCAGCCGACACTGAAAGACTGCGGGGTCACACAGTAGCAGAGATCATCCCCCTGAGGCACCTCGGCCATGACAGCCCAAAGCTGTGAGGCTAGGAGAGGACAGTTGTCATCTGCAGAGACCCCCGCAGCAGGTCCGAGAGGAGGCCCCTGGTAGGCCAACCATCCTAAAGGGGCTAGGAGGGGGGCTTCTTAGGGAGAATGGTCATCACTGGGGACTTAGGGGCTCCTTTGAAGGAATTAGTTTCATTCAGTCTTAACCAAAGAGCATCTCGTGATCCATGGTGCATCTGGACTAGGATTTACCAGTCAAAACAGTGGAAAGGCCACAAGGGAGCTCCTGGCCACTCCCCACTTCTCCCCAACCCCTCAAGCCCTAGGTACCCACACATCTACTTTTCTGTCTGCCTGGATTTGCCCCTTGCAGACGTTTCATATAAATGGAATCATAGAATCTGTGGCCTTTTGTGTCTGGCCTGTTTCACTGAGAATGATGTTTTCAAGGTTCCTCCACGTTATAGCGTGAATCAGAACTCCATCCCTTTTTATGGCTAATACTCCATTGTGCTCAGATTTTGCCTTCAGCATTTGCTGCATTCACATAGCAAACACACACACAGGCACAGTGCCTTGGGTCTCTGCACCTGCTGTATCCCCTCACACAGCAGCCTGGCTGTGCCCTCAGTTTCCTTCTGATACTGACTCAGATGTCATTTCAGTGAAGCCTTCCCCGACCACCTTTTGAACAGTGGCAGCCCCTGACCTGTATCCTCCTTTATGTTCGTCCTTGGAACCTATTATCCTCTGGCTTCCTTACTGTGTAGTTTTCTTATTTATTAGCTTACCTCTTTCCTTGCAAAAATGTACAGAGATTTTTGTCTGTTCGTTTCACTACTCTCTGCCCTCTGCCTAGCACAGGGCCTGACACATGGTTTAATAAATAAATATAAATAGTTCAGTGAATAAAACCAGTCAGAGCAGAATATCCAGTAGCTTGTTGTGTGTGACCCACCGCTAGTTTTGAGGACATCTCGAGATGTGCATGTGAGCAGTGACCTCATAGATAGAAGGATAAATAGTCTAGCTCCCATAAGGAAGGGTTTGAGAGAGCTCCATGTAAAAGGACAGATATTTGGAAGGGAGGGGAAGGGAGGAGGGAAGATGAGAGTTTTTACAGCTTAGATTTGTCAATGGAAAAATGAAAAACATAAGAGGTTCCCTACCAGTCCGTCTGGACTGTCCCTCGATTTTATTTTTCATCTCTTGGACCAAAAGGAGCCAAACAGCTAATAGTAACTAGAGATCAAGAGCAAATTGCTGGAGTCCTGCAGACCATTGAACAATTCTGGTTCATCTGGACGCCTTTCCTTTCTTGGAAGCAGGAAACGCGAGGCTGGGAAAGCCTGCCAGTTGAGCCCAGTAACCTCGCTTCGTCTTGGGAGATCTTAACAGCTTATTTCTGCTGAGCCAGGTAATACTGAGGGAGCTCGGTGAGAATTTTTTGTTTAATGAGCATGATTCAAAGGGGAAACCCAGGCTGAACTCACCTTTCTGGAAGTGTGAACCTGTTTAACATCAAAGCGGAGCACAGCCTGAAAGGTGTCAGCGTCTCACCCGCTCTCACTCCCAGCCCCTGAGGCTAGGGGACTCTGCACGGAGGGGCCAGCCTGCCCCCAGTCATGCCTGTCAACGAGACTCCAGGACTGAGGCTGTTTCTAGGCAGAATGAGTTGTGAAGAGCCACTCCAGGTCGGGACTAGGATTCCAGCTTGAGCCCCTGAGCTCCTGCAGACCGGAGACTCCCCCGTTGACTTTGGAATCCAGTTTAGTTCAGACAGAGCCCCCGAAGGAGGAAGGGCTGTGGTTCTCTTGGGCTGGCCCTCACTGCCACTTCCCTATTGCCATCTCCCTTGCAGTTTGTAAATGTATTTTTAACAAGATGTCTTGGTTCAACTGCTGGGGGTTCCTCATATCGGAGAATTGGCCTCAATTTTGAGCAGACAGATAATGGTTCAAATACCAGCTCCCGCCATTTATCATCTGTGTGACTTTGACAAAGTGACTTAACCTCTCTGAACTTCGGTTGCCATAATGCCTACCTCATAAAGCTCTTCTTTCATTCATTCACTCACTCAACAATTATTGAGTGCCTAATATGTTCCAGGCATGGTGCTAGGTGCCAGGAAAGTACCTTGGAGGAGCTTATAGTCTGGTAGGGAGATATTTGAGTAAAAAAGACGATTGCAACACAGGATGAGAATTGCTTTGTCGGAGGGGCGTATGTGAGTATCTGGAAGAACCAAGCCAGATTGGGGCCGGGAAGTTGGGGGTCTGGGGACAGCCCTGTGAAAAGAAGGCGGTTTAGGGCAGGCTGCTGAGTGGAAGTATCCATTTCCTCCTCTGCTCTCGCCCCTCCTCCCCCTAAATTCAGTTCCCCAAATTGACCTGCCCCCTTGAGAATGTAGGGAAAAAGGAACCAACGCAGAGCTGTAAATGGGAGCAGCCCTCCTGGAAAGACAGAAATTCTAGAGTGGAAGTCCTCACTTCTAGAAAACATTCTCTCATCTCTCTTCCTTCTGGGAAGGAAAAATTGTGCAGCAGATACAGAATTGCTCCAGCAAGAGAATCTAGAGAGAGAAATCACCAAAGTCCACCAGAGCCCCAGCTGCAGAGATGGCAGCTGCATCCCAGCCCCGTCACCTCCAGTCCAGCTGGGGGGTTGGACCCTCCAGCAGAAGTGGGGCAGACCCCGCCTCCCCGCCTCTGCTGGCTGCAGCCACCACTGTGGGGCAGCCAGCAAGACCGCAAGTGTTCTCCGCAGCTGTCTGACTTGCAAAGCAAGCCGCCAGCCCCTGGCCCGGTGCCCGCTCGGCTGCCGTGCTCCCTGAGACACTTTTTAACCAGAAAGACTGGCGCTCACACCTGAGCTCTGGGCAGCAGGCCGTCTGCGTCCGTCCTGGTACCCGCAGAAACCAAGATGTGCAAGCCCTCACCCTCCCCAGCAGGACGGGCCGCCTCTTAAAACGCTAGGGGTCTTAAAGTGCACATGAACTCCTGTTCAATAGTTCTTCCCAAAGAGCCCTGGCTGGCTTACTAACTTTTTTCATCTTTGTTTCACACAGACCACCCTAGGGTAGAGTTTTGTCACTTTCTCTTTTTCTTTTTTTAGCATGATGAAGCAGGATTTTAGTTATGAGTAAATACCTTTGTTTCCACATAGAGCCGGTTGCCGGCCCATTCTTCTCCATCTCATTCCTCATCTTCTGTGAAGTCACATGGCCACCCCCAGGGAAATCAGGGAACTTATTTTGATCCCTCACCTCTGGACAGAGCCACCAGGCATAAGAGGACTGACAAGTGCCAACCTCCCTGCTAAAAAAAAAAATAGAAAAACACAGGTTTTGCCCAAAGTCTGCCCTCTGAAGTAGTCAAAACAAAAACCTTAACAGCAATCCAAAAAGAGATGTTTTTGCCGTTGCACGGGAAATGGCCCACCGTAATTTTTCCCCCAGACTAATTCCTTCTTTGAAGCATCCCACTGACAGAAGTCACGGCAGGTGTGACTGGCCTTGAAGTTTTTTTAAAGGAAAGCCTAGAGCACAGAGAGGTTAAGCCACCCATCACTGGGCCACAATGCTCGTTGCTGGAAAAACCAAAGGTAGACCCAGATAGGAGATCACTGGCTGGCGTCTCCATTCGAACGCTAATCCTCATACATCCCCCAGAGGCAGTCTCTGAGGAGGGAATAAATTACATCAGGAGGCCAAGGATAAGAAAAGAAAACACTTTCAGCTTCTCTTTAAAGTTTATACATGTTCCAAAGCTTTATGATGCATCTTTCTGCAAGAAAAGCGGAAGTACGCACAAAAATCAGAGAGAGAGAGGCCCCCTCCAGGGAGAAAAATAAAAGGAAATCTCATCCAGTGGGGAGAAATAAACCCGCCTGTTTCTCTATGGGCCTGTTAAGTACTCGTTGACCCTCTTTCTCTCTTTCCCCTGTAATGACTCATAAGGCAAAGGAAGCTAAAAGGTTTTTGATGGGTTAAAAAGAGGCCATCCCTGAAAGGGTCAAGGCCTGGTGCTCTGGGCCTCTGTCACTGAATTAACCAAGTCAATTTGGAGCTCGTGTGGTCTGACGGTGAGGAGTACGCAGTTAAAGAACGTCTCGATTCTGTTGTGTCTGGCTATGCAGAGAAATTCCCATTGTTTTCGTTGCTGGGTATGAGGCCCTCTCAGAAGAAAACAGATGCTAGCGAGTTCTCTTTCAGTGCAGCTAAGGAATGTTATACTCATACTCACTTTGGAAGTGAATTATCTACGAACATAGTTTTCCTGTTTTGGAGGGCCCGATTTGGTTCCCATTCCGTGTCATACTGAGCCGTATTACAATAAGGTACTTTCTTCCCAGGGTGAATGTTTTGAGATTAGAAGTCATAGCAGGAAAATGGTCAAAACAGACCCTGGTCAGAATTGCAGTGGACTTGGGAATCAGCCAGATGAGAACCGAGGAGCCCAAAGAGAATCCAGCAAACAGCAGCTTCAACGGAAGGAACGACAACTCCGGTTAGGCTTATGCTTGCATTGTGAAAAATCTAATTAACAGAAAACATTTTAAAAAATGCCACAGTACCATATTAGCCATCTTTTAAAAAAATTACACAAACCTATACTTTGGGTTGTTAGGTGTTCGAAGTATTTAGAACTTTATTTTGTACTTTAACAATACTACTGACATGTAAATGATGGCGAGGAAAGAACATAATAGCTACTATTTATTGAGTGCTAACTATGTACTAGGCACCATTTTAAGCACTTTATATGTATTAACTCGTTAATACAACAGCCCTACGAAAAAACTGTTGCTAGTAGTAATTTTCTAAAGATGAGAAAACTAATTGCACAAAGAAACTAAATTGACAGGGATGCACATCCAGAAAGTGGTAAACAATATGTCTTTGAAAACCATGCTTTTAATCAATCCTGTTCTGGATTGTCTTCCCTCAGTAGGAAATGTTTAAAGCGAGCTACTTTATTTTTAAATTCCGAAGAGTAGCAGTGTGACATTCCCTGGATTTACAATGCTGACCTTCAACCCGTGCAGAGGATGTCGGAATGCCCACACACCGCCCCTCCTCTCACAGAAACGGAAGCGGAGATGTAGAGGGATTCCCAAAGTCAGGACAATAACTGAGGCCTTTTGACTTCCAAACCAGAGTTCGCGCCCCGAAAAATGATGAACCAAGACGATGGAGAATGAGCGGTGGTCATGAATATCGACTGTCTGAGATAGAAGCATGAGACATATCTTCTTAAGTTGATGTGGTGCCTCTGTAGGGTTTTAAAAGCCTGCTACGGAAACTATAGATGATTTTAAGCTCCGTCAGGAAGTTAATTAGTATATCCTGAATCCAGTCTACTTTGTGAATGTCTCATCTGCCGAACTAGGTTGTCAGCTTCTTACAAACAGAAACATGCATTAAGCATCATGTCCTTCCTATTCTCTATTAGCACAGGTCCATTCAAAGTAGACACCACTACTTGAGTGGTTCTCTCTTCTTTAAGCCTGAAGTGAAATATATTGAACCCTAAGCAACTGATTTGAAAAACCTCTGACGAATAGCGTCCACTCACTGAAAACATACCTGCTTCTCTTGTTCCCTAGACTTGCTTCTCCCATCGTAGCAGAACCTCATCAGGGCTCCCCTCATCGAATTCTCTGAGTGCGTGGGTTTGGAGTTTTCTGTGGTGTGCTCCCATTTTCATTAAACTCCGTCAGGTTGGGCTTCAGCGACTCCTTCTGTTGTCCTGTAGCCCTGCAGATGTGTGGCAACTCATTTTTATTTGCTGGAGGGATAAATACACCTAGAGGTTACCGAGTGGCAGCCCTGCTTCTAGAAAGTGAACAGAACAGAAATGAAAGAAGGGAGTTCGTTCTTTAGTTTGTCTGTTTCATTCTGAGCTCAGGGAGTATTGCTGGCCATGAGTCTAATTCTAGTTATAAAAGAACTCCTTGCTGGCGTTTGGAAGGCATGCGACTGCCAGGACCTTTGAAGAAGTGATCATTACTTAGCCATTAGCTTGAAACAATTTTTTTCTCTCTCATCGTGAGGCCTTCCTGGTGCATTAGAAAGAGCCCAGGACAGAAGTCACAAGAGTAGTCCCAACATCAGTTACTTATTTAACCTCTGCCCGTCCCTTAGCCTCTCTCCGCTGGACTTGCCTTATCTGCGGAAGGAGGAGGCTGGACCAGATGGTGCTGGAATTCTGTATAATGGCCTCTCCAGAAGAAGCAGGAAGTTGCTCAGAGAGAGGTCATTAAGAGGCTTGGTGAGTCAGCCTTGGGGACAGGAGGAAGACAAGGCTCCCCAAAGTCCTGGGCAAGAATCAGAGGCACTAGAGTGAGCTTCCTCGCAAGGCTTTATTTCCACAGCATTCCCAGGGCTCGTCTGCCATCCCCCGTTCTGTCCCAGCGCTCAGTAAACACTTGCCGGGGAGGAAGTCTCATGGAGTCAAGGCCGCTTCAGTCTGTCCCTGCTGTGCCTTCAGAAAGAACAGGGCCAGGGGGGGGGGGGGGGGGATGTTCGCCCTTTTCTGCCCTGACCTTCAGCCACACACAGGATGTGGGAATCCAGCAGACCAGCTAATAAGATCCACTAACCAGGTCCAGCTCATTAAGTGTTTATGGTGCACACAGGGCTCAGAGGCCATATTTCTTAGCCACTCTTGTTCCCTCTCTGAGGATAAACGTTTCCCATCTCCTGTTTTATACATTAGGACATGGAGGCCCCGAAAGGGGAAGTGGAGGACCCGTGATCACTTGGGAATCGAAAGTCTGCATCAGAAACTATGAATGCATATCTAGTCCCAGCTGTGGTCCCAATGACAGTAACAGACACCATCTCAATGAAGCCACTTCTGGATGGTTTTCTGAGTTTCTGTTTTTAGGGCAAGCCCAACTTATTAAGGCTGTTTTTAATCACGACTCCTGTTATTTGTTGGTCCCTGATTGAAAGCTACTGAATACTGAAGCATCTCTGTGTGGAAAACCAGAGGAATCCAGGTCTCTAAGAAGAGAAAGTAGTAATACTTGTCATCATTTACAGCGTATAAGGAAAGGAGAGCCATTATATAGGCCTAAAAAGATTTGGTTTTATACTTCCCACTTACAGTCACATTGTTGCTCATTTATCAAAATCATTCCACTCGTGAAGTTAACCAGCCATTAGTGAGTAAGAGCTGTTCCCCCTAATTGGTGGACCCATGTGGAAAGGAACATAGTTAGAGGTTAGAGTAATGGGCCAGGTGTCCTTGACTCCTATTTCTGGTTTCTTCACTGACTTGCTGTGTGGCCTTAGGCAGTTTCCCTTAATTTCTCTGGGCCTCGTTTTCCCCAAGAAGAGAATTTCCCCCTCACTCTTCTCCGGGGATGCCAGAAGATCAAAGAAGAGATGTTTGCAGAGCTTTTTAAAGATGCCCAAATGAAGTGTATTAGCAAGGCCTTGATTTAATAGGCATTAATTAATCCTTTGATTATTGATACAATCATGTATTTTAGCTTTTAATTAGCTCCTGGGGCATACTTGGCTGTAGGAGGAGTTATACAAAATCCTAAGGGAACTGGTGCAATCATAATGGTCATTGTATGTGTCTGATGTGTCTTTATGTGGAGTCCCAAAGCGGGGTGACATCTTTACCTGGTGACAGGGTTGTGATGAGCCAGGGTGGCTCTCCTGGAGTGACACAGATGATCAGGGGCTGCCCCCAAACCAGCAGAGTCAGAGCACAGCATACCCTGTTTAAAATGGGGGGTCAAGGTCAAGTGTCTTCTCTTTGTTTGTTTTTACTCGGCCAGCCTCAGAGTGGAGGCTGTAGCAGGCAGGGCCTTTAAGCTGTGCGGCACAGCCACAGAAATGGTGCAGGAGGGCATCCAGCTGCCTTCATACCCTGCTTCCCAACCCCCCCATCCCACCAGGCAAAGGTCCCCACATGAGCACTTCCTGCTAGTGTCCCAATGCAACCCTGTCTTGAAACTGTCCATTCATTTGCCTCACTCCCACCCTCCATTCCTAATAGTTCATTTGCAAAAAAAAAAAAATCCCTCCTTAGAGCAGACATGAGGGAAAGCCACTGCTCTGACCCCTGTTAGAAAATGTCTACAGACAGTACCTCGTCCTCGGGAGATGCTGGGAGCCAGGCTGCCCGGGTTCAGTGCCCACCGCAGGAGTCTGGGTAGCGGTAGTGCGGGTGGTGGTGGCGGTGGATCGAGGGGCCGCCGCAGAGCCCAGATGGTTTTGTTTGGGCCCCATGGCAGAAGCGAGGCTCTCCACACCAGGCAAAATGGGGTGGGGGGAGCATTTCCAGGAAGGCTCAGCTTGCCTTCAGCTTTGCAAGGATTCGGGGAGGGAGGAGTTGCCAGGGAACCAAGGCCTCTGAGCATTGGCTCTGCGGTTCTTCACCAGGCAGGAGGGGCTCCAGGTGAGGTGTTCACAGCATGCCCACCCCAGGTTTGCTTCGTTTCCTCCTGAGCGAGAGGAGAAAGCTCCCTGAGCGGGTTCTCCCTGTTACATGCCCAGCCCAGGACAGTGTCCGCAGCATGAGCACCAGCCAGGACCAGAGACAGGACCAGTGACACAGTTTGCGGGGCTGGTGCAAAATGCAAATGCAGGACCCCTAGCTTCCGACTTACTGAGAAATTCAAGAAGGAAACAACAGAGCTTTAACCAAGCATGGGTCCCTTCTGAGCGTGGGGCCTGCAGATCACACAGCCATGAAGCCGTCCTGGCCAAGCTGGGTGCAGCACAGGGGCTGACGGCCCTTCAAGGAACAGCCATCGACCAGCCACCCCTTTCTTTGGCGGAAAGGGAAGGGCGAGGGGGCCGGGGAATAATTCTGTACCCCTCCTTCAAGATTTCCAGCATGGCAATAATCATATGATATCTTCTGACACCCCAGCATCAAGGCTTGAGTTAAGACAGTTAAGAAAAGAATAGAGCCGGCCCGGTGGCACAGCAGTTAAGTGTGCACGTTCTGCTTCAGCGGCCCAGGGTTTGCCGGCCCGGATTCCAGGTGTGGACATGGCACCAATTGTCAAGCCATGCTGTGGTAGGTGTCCCACATATAAAGTAGAGGAAGATGTGCACGGATGTTAGCTCAGGGCCAGTCTTCCTCAGCAAAAAGAGGAGGATTGGTGGCAGGTGTTAGCTCAGGGCTAATCTTCCTCAAAAATAAATAAATAAATAAAAAGAAAAGAATAATTCTGGTTGCTCTGGAGTTATCCTCTTTTATCTGCCAGGTTTCGGGAGAAGCAGGAACAATTAGGAATCACCCTGAGCTCTAAGCTCATTGAGCACTTACTTTGTGCCATACCGCGTGAAGGATCTGGTGCTTCTGCCTTCGAGGGGCATTATTCCCATTTTCCAGATGGGAAAACTGAGGCCTAAGGAAATGCTCTCCCTTGCGTAAGGTCAGACAACTTGGATGTAGGGGAGCCTGGATTCAAACGGATGCAGTCAGACTCCGGAGCCTGTGTGCCTGGCCACTTAGTTCTGTTTACTCCCAATCCTGGGGTCAGTGCCGGGGATCTGTTAGTTCTGGTGCTTTTGTGTCTGTGGCTAAGTTCAGGGGAATGTCCATAAATATTCACACGGGGGGTCAGAGAGAACTTTGGGTGTCTCATTGAGGGATTTAGCGTAGCATCAGACGAGAGCGTAAGACTCAGACCTGTGACTTGAGTCATAGACGACTCAGGTGGCATTTCATCTGTGAGCTGACACAGGGCTGTTTGAGTCAGTCACTTTCCTTGAAATGTCTCTCCATTCGCTTGCACCTGACCTGAAAGGAGAAAGAAGCACAACTTTCCTTGGGCTTCAGAATGAAACGTTCTTTGCGCTGTGGACAAAGAGGTGGCGTGTAATAAGAGAATCGATGTCCTCCTCCTGTTATGCAGGCGAAATCATGGTACAATTCTGCAGGGCAGGTTGTGAAGAGAAAAGAATGCAGCCATTCTAGACGCAGCTTTTATTGCAGCCCAGTTTGACGAAGGGGTGGAGTCTTTTGGCCAAGCCCTGACTAAGCAGTGCCCTGGGCCTTCCAGGGCCGGGTTGATGGGACCCAGGGAAATCGCAGTCCCATCTCTAAGGAGGAGAAAATGTAAGCACGTCAGAGAGGGTCAGGTGTCTCAGATGAGGGGACTCTGGGTCTAGGATGAGACCCTAAAGAGCACGTGCCTCAAAGCAGTAGGCAAAGACATGGAGGACCCCTGGGAGGAACGGCCACTCTTGGGATGAAGGAGAACGGGATTCTGCTTTCCTCTTCTTGGGGCAAAATAAGCTCAACTTCTAAGTATCTAGAAGGGGCTGCCGTATGCATCAAATATAAATGTCTAAATATAAATATAATTGTGTGCGCGCATAACTTTAACCTGTTTTGACATTTCCCAGAGGGTTAAGTAACTTTCTTTTTCATCCGATGAAAGGAAGCCCCCTCGCAGAGCAACGCTGCGGCCCTAATTACTCCCAGACAAGGCAGGCAGCCTCTGAGTTAAGGGTTCCCCGTCCGAAGGAGGGACGACCACCGGGCCGGAGGGGCCCATCGGGCAGCTGGGGTCACTTTTTACCCGCCCCTTTTCAGAACCGCCTTCATTCCCCTCCTCACGCTCCCCGATGGCAGCGAGCCTCTTGGATTTTCTTTGTGCCGCAGAAAGAAGCTGGCGCTTGACAGCCTCATATTGTTGCCTTGAGTCGCCAGCCCCCAAAGAAAGTGGTTGCAGCCCCCGCCCTGCGCAGAGAGGCTTCCTGGCCATCCGGACTGGCCGGGGCGAGTGGGAGCTCTTACACATTAGTGGGCAGGAAGTGGAGTCCCGATGGGAGGCTGGGAATTTGACCGCCTTCCCATTTCAGCACCGGAGGGAGGAAGCTGGTTCGGCAGGAGCGCAGATGGCTACTGCTGCCTCTGAGAGCGCCTCGCTCCCCGCGCCCCTGCCCCCTGCGCGCGCCCGGCCGCCGCTCTCTCCCCGCTCCCCTCCTCCCCTCCTCCCCTTGGAGGGAAAAGTCTGCAGCGCTGGGAACTGTCCTGGAGAACCCAACAAAGGCAAAGCAGAGGAGAACAACTTGAAAAGAACTTGTTTTGTTCCCGTTAAGAAACCTGCAGGAAAATCCACACCCACAGTGCTGGGTTTTGAACTGGAGAGCGGCGGCGTGCGTGCGTGTGCGTGTGTGTGTGTGTGTGTGTGTGTGTGTGTGTGTGTGTGTCAAGCAAGAAGCGAAGGAGGCGGAGGCACAAACAGCCGTCCCCGGGCTCCGCTTTGATAAGGAAACTGCCCGCCGTAGAAATTCAGCAGCAAAGAGAGCACCACAGCGTGAACCAACCCCTTCTGAGTTTCAACTGCATTGTTTTCTGTGTAGATCTTCCAGTGGAGACAGTTGGAAAACCTGTATTTCAGAGAAAAGAAGTTTTCCGTGGAAGTTCATGACCCACGCAGGTAAGCTGGAAAAATCCTTTTCTTCTGGGAGTGCATGGCTGGCTCGGCATATTATTTATATTACTATTTTTGTGCTGTCATTGTTCATGGTCATTCTAGGGGGAGGGGCAGAGGATGGTTGATGGTGGAAAACAGTTAAATCAGCCAGGAAAAGCTTTGTTTTGTACTAAGTGTGTTGATAAATGTGGTGGGTTCAAGTGTGCATATGTGTGTGAAATTAGCGATTCCCTGATCTTCTCATCTGGCTACAAGTGTTGATGGTTCATATGTGTGGAGTTATCGTTACATGCCGGGGCATTTTAGAGATTTGTAGCATTTCATAACCACCGCCAAATTCAACAGGACAGTGGTCTGAGTTCTTCTAGGCAGTTTTTGCCAGAAAAGTGTGTGAAAGATGGCTTGTCAGAGCTTCTCAGAATGTTTCAGGCAGGACAGCCAGCACCAAAAGCATTCTGTACCCTGAGCAGTTGTGCTAAATTGATTCCGGGAGCTGTAATTTTCAGGTGTTAGCACTGTGGGCGGATTGAAAGAAATCCGATTCTTTCTCTTTCCACCTCTCATTGCTTCCCAGGGAGCGTTAATGCAAAAATCAATGCTCTCCAAGTCAGATGCCAAACAATAGGGTCCCCGTCTGGAATGCAGCGAGCCCTGCGTGGAAGGTTCTCGGGGGCAGTGCGTACGTACCCGCGGCTTTTCCTCTCTTTGTCTGCCAGCAGTCCTAGAGTTACAGGCAGGCCAGAAACTAGCAGCAAAGTTTCATAAAAACAGGCCTGACACCTAAGGAGAAATGGCTTTCAATGGGTCCAAAAATGAGTTTACAAGCAGGTTGCCCTGGGAAGACAGTAAAAAGATCAGACTCTCTAGAGAAGCGAACATGGCTTTTATGTGTCATTGATACCCCAGCCCTGGCCTAGGAAAGAGGGCTTGGCACCGGCTCCCCTCACACATGGCTTCTGAGCTCTCAAAACAAGCTGCTGTGCCTCCCAGGGAGACAGCCCCCACTCCCGCCCCCGCGCCCGTCAGAGTGCTGAGGCTTGTGCGGTAGTCTCTGTTCCTGCAGCCTCTGATAACCTAGTGGGGCTGACGCGCTGCTTGGCCCGCTGTGTAATCTGCATGGAACAGCCTCTCCCGTGGAGGGGAAGAGCTTGCCCCATGCCCCACAGTTTCCTACACGACAAACAAGTGGAGAACATGTTAGGGATTCCAGGTCTCTGTCGCTGGAGGCGAACATGGCAGCATTAGTAGATTAACGACCGGTCCAGCCTTTCTCAGGGTCCCGCAAAGGGGCTCCCAGTCCGGAGACCCTGCCTCTGCTGAGCAGGAATCCATTTGTGCTGACTGAGTGGAGAAGAGAGAGATGCTGAGAATAATATTCCAGCTGAGAAGGAATTGTTACTCTTCCAGGCGAACCATATCAGACCAGAGTCTGAAGAGCGTGAGAGGAAGGAAAACTTATCTGTAAAAAGAGCGAAATAAATGTTGCCACCATAGGTCAGAGGAGGAAAGGGGATGCTTGACAGAATGAAAACTGGACATTGGAGAATCTGAGGGGCTGGAGCATAAGCACTAGATAGCCTTTCCATGCCTGTGCTCTGTTGGGAATTGTGATAACACACAGAGGCACCTTGGACAAATCCTAGAATGGGTGTGGGGGTGTGTGTGTGTGTGTGTGTGTGTGTGTGTGTTCTCTCTGGGTCTGTTGCCCTCTCTGTGATGTAACACTGAATTCCCTTCCTTTTCCCAAGGCCCAGGGGTATAGGAAAGCGTCTAAGCCTCACATGTTGCTATTACATGGGCTTTTAGCCTATTAAACGAGAGTGGTCGATCTTTTATTTGTTGAGTAGCTTCTATGTTCGGGCTCCAAAACAGGGTCCACTGCCTTTGAAGAACTTCCCACACAGCTAGGGAGACAGGCAAAAGGGGTGTGATGTTTACTGAGTGTTCATATGTGCTGGTACCGCTCTACACACCTGGGTGCTCTCTGTAACTCTAAGAAATAGGTACCACTGGTCTTCTTGTTCTCCCGGTGAGAAACTGAGGCACCAAGAAACAAAGTAACTTGCTCTAGGTTACAAATGGCTAGTAAGCGGTAGAGGCAGGATTCGAACCCAGGGAGCCTGGCGCCAGAGCTCTCACACTTTACTACTATGTATACACAAGGCAGTGGGGACCAAGTGCCAGATGGCACAGGCCATAAATCTGAAGGTCACTGGAAGCTAGGCTGCTCAGGAGAGGCTTTCTGAGCAGGAGAGATCTGAGCTGACCTTTGTAGGCTGAGGAGGATTTAAAGCTCAAGGTAGGGCCCTCAAGGATAAAGATGTCCATCAGGTCAAGTGGGCAGAAGAGAGAAGAGGAAAGTGGAGGAGCCCGAGGCAGCCTAAGCACAGAGCAGGATCATGTACCCTGGAGGAAAATAGCCCTCTGTTTGCCCAGAGGCAAGAAGGGAGTATAGAGGCCAGGAGAGGCCAGGGAGGTGTCTTCACTGATGTCAGAGGTGGAAACCCAAGTTGACGTCCACTTGAAAGACAACTTGTCCAAATACACACAGAGGCAAGCAAAGGGAATCGCTTCCGATTAGCTGCTTAGTCGGGTGGCAGAGCCAAAGCTCTAAGCCCGGGTGTCTGCCTCACACAGCAGTAAGTGCTCCTTAAGTTAAATGTGTCATCCTGTTGCTGTTGCCTTGTTTATGTGGAGCAGGGAAGACAAATCTAGTTGACTGTATGTTGGGGTGATTCAGGGGTCAGCCAACTCCCCCAAACCAGGAAGGGCGTCAGAACCAAAATAATCAGATGGCAAGTGTGGGAGAGAACCATGTCCTAAAGATGTCATCCATGGGACATGGCGAGGACAAGGAATCACCCAGGGCAGAGGGTGCTTCCTGAGTCCATGGGCACAGGTTGGATCACAGAAGATGCTGTGGGATTTGTTCTCCTGTGAATGCATCCTAACTCAGTACCTGGTGCTGTTTCTACACTTCTCTAGGTTTGGGCAAATACTCAGTTTCTAAAGTTTAGTCAAAATAGAAGAGCTGGTGGGGTGGGAAGAGCCTGGAGGGAAAGATGCGGAGAAAAGATAAATTAATAATGAGTCAGGAGAAAAGCTCTCAGTGTATCTGATTCAGGTGCTCCCATGGGTTGTTTAGAACGTCCTGGACCTGACAAGCCTCTTAACCCTTCCTCACTCTCCTTACGTGAAAAATACAAGCACCTAGCCTGGTACCCTACTTTCACTAAAATGTATTTCAAGAAAAAATGGTATTTACTCCCAGGAGCAGCCATTGCTTTGGAAGCCAAAGTGGGAGTTCAGATCACAGCTTCTTTTTTAAATCTGCTAAGACTCGTAGGGGTTTCCCTCTCACTCTCTCGCCAGCTCCTCTTGCATTATTTTCAACTGTATGCTCTTTCATGAGCTGGCGTTTTCTTTTAACTTTTGTTTTAACTAAGGGGAGGAATACCCTGCCTCGAATCAGTAGCATTAACTAACCACCAGATTTAAATTTCTCCTTAAAAGTGGGTTTGAAGAAGACCTACCGTTAAATCTTCAGCCCCCAAGGGAAGGTGATGGGAGTGGCTTTAAATTTGCTTCAAGGGAAAATTTCCCTTGGGAAAAAAAAGTGATTATTCACAAGTCCTGACTACCCAAGTGTCTTCTAAATTAGATATCTTAATCTGGGGAACACACATTTTTCTTCCGACGTTCGCATCAGATACCCCAGACGCCACCCACAGTCCCATCACCTTGCCTTATACATATGTGCATGTAAAAACATGTTCTCAGATTTCACTTGCAAAGTAATCCACCTGTCCTATAAATAGCCTCACTGAGAACATGATCACCTAACCCTTTTTCCCCCCAATTCCATTAATATGGTGAATTATGTTGGGACCAGTGTTTCCTCTTTCATTTTTGAAGTCTGATTGCCTCTCTCTGCTCCATGCATATATGTAACCATATCTCCTCCATAAATGTATATGGCAGGATGGGATAGTGTGGAGGGCTTGGCTGGGCTCATTTCTTTCTGCCTTCTGTCTTTTCATTCTTTATACTCTGTCTGCCCTCTGAATGTATTTGATAATTGATAACCAACTCTTTCAAACAACATTGAGTTAGAGTAATATAAGAAGTCCTGATTCCCTCAGACGCTGTGGCCTGTGGCAATTAGAAGAGAATTCACTCATCCTTCACCATAGGCAGCATTGCCTGCTTAATGAGGGACATTGTCAAAGGCTTTTCCTGTCTCTGAAGTTTGTGTTGGCCCAGCGCCAGGAGCTGAAGATCAGAAAGGACCGTCCAGTGACCTAAAATGACCCATCTTATCCCAGACAAGGCAGAGGCCTGACCAAATCCTGAACCTCTGAACCCTAAGGAGCCAGTAAATCAAAAGATGAACATTATTCACAGTAGCCAAGATATGGAAACAACCTCAGTGTCTGTCCACAGTTGAATGGAGAAAGGAATTGTGGCATGTATATACAATGGAATATTATTCAGCCTTAGAAAAGAAGGAGATCCTGCCAGTTGCAACAATATGGATGAACCTAGAGGATAGCATGCTAAGTGACATAAGCCAGACACAAAAAGAAAAACACTGCATGATCTTGCTTGTGTGTAGAATCTAAAAAACTCAAATACATAGTATCAGAGAATAGAATGGTAGTTACCGGGGGCGAGGAGGGGGGGGAAATGGGGAGATGTTGGTCAGAGGTACAAAGTTGCAGTCATCTAGGCTGAGTCGAGAGCTGTAATGTACGGTATGGTGACTATAGTTAATAATACTGTATTGAATACTGCAAATTGGCTAAGAGAATAGATTTCAGGTGTTATCACAAAAAATGGTAACTTTGAGGAGACGATATGTTTCAGTAGCTTGACTGTAGTAATCATTTCACTATGTACATTTATATCAAATCATCATGTTGTACACCTTAGATATAATTTTAATTAAAGAAATAACAAGAGGACCTTTGCCAGCCAGTTTCCCTAAGCACACACTCACACGCATGCACTCTCATCTGTCACCCTTAGGCCAGGGCTTTTAGGACCCAGTGGGTTCTCAGTAAAAGCTGTTGCTCATCAATGGATTCCCTCATCATCAACATGGTCGGACCTTCTGACTCTTGCTTTCCCAGGGCTTCAGTGACAAGGAGGACGTTTGGACACAGTGGCATCGCAGTGCATACGTGGTACGCGTGTCCAGCATTAATCAAGTCCATCTGGGCTATGGCCATTAGCCAACACCAGTTCTATCTGGACAGAAAGCAGAGTAAGGTAAGTCCCTTTCCTGGGATTGAGAAGGACTCTGCTGGGACAGATGTTCCACCGAGCCTAAGGACAGTTGAGGGCCCTTGTCTGGATCTTGTTGTTTAGGGATTGGGAACTGGGTGAGTGAGGAGGCGCTGCATCCTTGCCATGGGATGTGCACAGGCACAGACTTGCCTTTTACGGCTGTAGGAGGGAGGAACGAGGCGAGTTCTTCAAGAGGGCAAGTTCCATGCAACTTGGTCAAGGGCTTCTGGCCCAACCACAGTCAGAGCCACTCAGCCCTTCCCTGCAGCCAGGTAGGGCCCTCTTGAGGAATTCCGACCATGCTCTTGAACCTCAGGAACCTCTCCTGGGAGCAAGCAGTCCCGACCTTTTTGGTGTTCAAACAGTGGCATATTGTTTTCTTTTTGAGAAAAAAAAAGTAGCCGTTCTCAGCTAATAGATACCACCGAGGATAATTGCTGTGAAAACCCTCCAGGCTCTTCCAACTGCCAACTCCATTTTTTTAAAAATGCAAAACTGGAAACATGGGGGGGGTGGGAAGCCAACAACCCTGTTTCCCGAAGGTTTCCCTGGCGCCTCGGGCCTTGGTAAACAGTCATCCTCTGCGGGAGATTGGACCCAGCCCCAGTCCAGACCCACGGTGCCTTTTCTGGTGGGTGGGAGAATGACGTCGCCTTGGTTCACACACAGCTTGTATCAACGCTCTGCCCTCTCTTCTTCCAGCCTTGTCTGCTGTGCTCCGCTTGTCTCCCCCCGACAAGCCACTCCAGTTCATTACCCCTCAGGTGTAGAGCCATATCAAGATGGGCCCTGCACCTTTCTCAGGATCCTACTGGCTTGGGGGTGGAATGCGGAGCTACAGAGCAAGACCGACCTTGGCCCCCGGCCTAGTCGGAACCACCACCTCTGGGAGGTTTGCCCCATTGTGTGAGTTCTTGGGAGGGAGTGGGTGACAGGACCCTGGGCTCACTGGGCTCAAGATTCATTGGATGGGTGCCCTCTTGGGTCCTTTCAGCTTCCTCTTTTGCCTTATTTTCCTTGTGGGTAGAGTTCTTCTTTCCCTGGCTTGGGGAGAGGTGTGAAGGAGAGAGCTGGAGTTGAGAGGGAGGTAAGAGAGAGACAGTAAGAAAACAGGAAGAAAAGAAACAATCCCTCAACTTGTAATTCAATTTCAAATTAGGGCCTTTCCCATGCGGCAGTCACTTTCTTTATTGTAACACACTTTCTGGTCTCCTGAGTCTTCTTCCTGACCCCCTTTTGGGTCGTTTTCTGGGGTGAATGGGCACAGAGTGGAATATTTTTGTGGTTAGGAGGAACGAGAGTATTCCACAGCTCTCTTGGTGATGGTGAGCATTGGCACAGGTATTTGAGGCCTGATTGGATCAAAAGAAACTGGGCCAATGTGTTTGGACTCATGCTTTAGATTGAGAGGGTGGATGGGTACCAGCATTTCCCCTCCAGTGGCTAGAATTGGAGGCTGAAGCCTCGGAACATAGATTCCATCCTCTGTATTGTTCTGGTGATAGATAGTGAGGGGTAAAGAGTTTGGCAACCCTCCTGAACCCCACTGCCAATTCCTCTTGTGGGCAGACCCCCCACACACTCATACCAGCATTTTGAAAGGGGAAAAGAAGAAGCATAGTTCACCCTAAGCATAGCACATTAGCTGTTTGAGCTCCTCCCGCCATGCTGGGTTTTTGCATAGAGAGTGGGTAACTCAGGAGGCCTGTTTTTGGGGGCTCTTCATCCCCATCCTTGAAGCTGGTCTTTCTCTGCAGTTGGAGAAGCCTTATTCACCAGGTTTACAGGTCAGCCCACTGATGCAACAAGTAACCCTCAAACGCGTAATTATCAAAGATCACTTATTAACCAGAAGTGTCATTTAAGAGGCCAGACCAAATGCCACAGCAATAGGGAAATTTCAGCCATCCTTCTCAGTAACCCCTGGGGGACTGAAGGAAATGCATGTGCTCCCAGGAGCACGAGAACTTTCCCCAGTAAGCTCTGAATGCTCACAGGTGCTCCAGAGCCCTCGCAGATCTCGTAGGTCCTCAACCTACAGTGAGAGGTGAGGAAAAGTTTCCCACATCTGGAAGGCCATGGGCTCTGTTTCCCAGTTCGGTGGGCCTGGGCAAGTCCGTCATGCCTCAGGCTTCGCTTTCCCCAGGTTAGAGAACAAGAAAGGAAATTCCTGACCGAAACTATCGATTGGTCCACTGACACAATGTTTGTGAAATTGCTTTAGGAGATATGGGCTGTCTTTCATTATTATCATTATTAATCCAACATCCTGTTCCCTGGCCAAGACTTGTGTAAAGTTTAAATTCTCTGAAAGTTCCCCGAATTAAGTCAGAGATGATAACATTCCCTTAGGAATTATGTTACAACACCTTTCGTTTCTGGAATGTCGTTCTTTACACAACAGTGAGGTGATCCCTGTCCACTGGGCAGAATGGCCTCTGGGTGAGTGACGGCTGACAGGCCTGGGATGAAGAGCTTCCAAATATTTCTGAACAGCCAAGTGTTGGCTGGCATACTGGCCGTTGCTTCACACTCTACTGTACCAGGCCATGCCAACCATTCCTTTCTCTGAAGTGCCTCAGCAAAGCCTGGGCGTCCCAAGTGATGTTTATCAACCCCGGAAATAAGTGCGGTCTAGTGGTCTGAATCAGCAGAGGTGGGCAGCCAAGAAGTTTCGTGTGCTTCCCCTGGCAGTTGGGTATTTTCTTCTTTCAGGGTCATTGTGCAAATCATTTAAGAAAATCTCTCTCTCCCTCTCTCTCACACACACACTCCCTCTATCATCAAAGACAGATGGGAAAGAGGCCATATTGGTTGGCTTCCTCTGGCTCATTCAGAATGAGAGGCTATGCAGGCACCAGTTCCAATTGGTAACTTATATATGCTGACCCCAAAGATCAGCAGTGTTTTCAACTGGATCCCAGCAGCCTCTGGAGCCTGGAGCCAAGGAACGTCTTGTAGACATTAGAGGAAAATATTTGAAAGCTCAAATTATTTAAACACTAGACACTTTTCCTCTGAACTCAGAGTGGGGACTTCTCAAGTTGGCCTCCAGTCCAAACATCTTTGCTTCTTCTTAATCTTTTCTTTTTTCCTGATCCACTCTGCTGGTTTTCATTCTGTTCTTCATTCCATCATGCAGAGTCAGAGCGTGGTAGGGGACAATTAAACCTTGCTCGTGGAACAATGATAAAATCTGGTATGGCAAGACCCTCAGAGCAAACGTTCAGAATCTTGGAGGCCCTTTTGAGTTGGCCCGAAGACTTGACTTTGCAAGGAGAAAATCTCCCCATCATTGCTCATTTCCCCTTAGTGCTTTCTCCACTGGGTCCGTTCAGTCAGTGTGATATTTCCCTTCTAGAGAGAAACCGGTAATTTCCTAAAGCTTCCAAGAATCTAGTCTCCCTCGGGAAGGATGTCTGTTCCGTACTTTGTTTTCTGCCTCTGAGATTGATGTGTGGCAGAAGTGGAGGTGGTGTGTGGGGAACAGGTCTTCCCTGTGATTAATGAGATCCCCAAAATATCAGCTTGAGTCATCAATCTACCCTCATTTAGCGAATTACTGCCAGACCTTCATTTATATGCTTTTCCAATTCCAATGGCCTTTACACACTTTACCTAATTTAGTCCTTATCACAACTCTGTGATGTGGGTTTTAAGATCTCCATTCTACAAACAGATCTGAGAATCAGCGAGGCTGAGCATGGAGGGCAAACAGTGATTTCGTGGGGAGAGCCAAGAGTCCAACCCAGATCTTTCTGGCTTCAGAGAAGGCCTTCCCCACCATGCCGAATTGGTCTCTGTCTTTGTGAGTTATTATTGCATAACTGCAAGCGTGGGCTCCTTTTTATTAAAGCGTGGGCCTTGGTCAGAGTGGTGCTGACAGAAAGGAAGTAATGGATTGTGCTTCCTATGCTCACGCCCAGAGAAAGCTCCAGATGGGTGCTGTCGATCTGCTGTGTCAGGATGAAACGAAAGGCACTTCCTGCTTTCTGCTGTGAGCCAGAACCCCGAGAGGGCCTGGCAGCAAGTTGTTTTATGAACAAGGAAGCCCCAACCTGAGGAAGGCGACCTGATTCTGATGCAGGGACAAAAGTTGAGGTCAGGAAGGAAGGACCAATGGGATTTTTCACGTAGGGGGTAAGGAGGAAGACGGTTCATAGACCGTGAACAAAACAAACCCAAAGTCCGCATTCCCTCTGTGGCTCACACTTTCATCTTGTTCGCATGAGGGAAGTGCTCAGCGATCGGAAGTCAATGTCATTCACCAGTGTCGCCATCAGCATGGAGGCCAGAGGAAGGGTGAAGCCACAGGGTTCAGACAGCCTTTGCTGGCCAGCTGAGGGCACCTGGGCACAGAATGTAACTAAGGGGAAGCGGGGCAGTGGTCTACCTTCCCACCCTGGCCTTCACCTCTGCCCTCTGCCAGCTTTCTCCCATGTGGGGACAGACGTGGTCTCACACAGCTGGGTGGGGATGCACATGACTACCTCACCTCATTCCACACCCGTGCATGCTATAGCCACCAGCCACGCAAAGATTAGCGGATGTCTGGGCTATACCAGCATGTACGGTTGTTTTCATAAAGGTCATGATATAGGTAAAGCCTGTTGCCTTAAGCCCCGTGACAAAAACTGATTTCCTGAAGAAGAAAAAAAGCAAATATCAAACACATGTGTGGAAAATGCAAACCCATTTCACTTACCAAGGCGGAAACTAAAGCTGCTTTACTACAAACAGTTACTTTGAGGAATGTCGTTGTGAAGGCAGAGTCCTTTTCTAATGATTCCAGCCTGCTATGACGATGAGCCAAGTTGGGCCAGTTAATATGTGGAACGAGTGGAGTGGAGTTTTAGCCATCATCTGAAGACTTCGGCTCCCACATTTAGGTATCAGAATGGAAGCAGAGTACCATGTCAGGGGCTTCTTGGGGGGACCCGAGTGTCCAGACGAGCAGCTGTTCAGAGGCTTGCACCCACGCACACAGTATGCCCGCACATCTGGGGCGCTGTCACTTCTCAATCCTCTGAACTTTCCATGGCCCCATGGCTAGTAATTTAAGAGGTTTAAATCACTTCAGAATTCATTGGAACTTCATGAATTTGTTTCAGATACTTCTTATGTCATTCACAAAGTTGAAAATTTTTTTTTGGTATGTCCTTAAGCACAAAATAATTATAATCACCAGTGTTTACTGAGAGCTAGGTACTAGGCAGAGAGGAGGGGGACGGAGGGGAGATCAGTCTGACTCCAAAGACAGTGCTTTTAAGCTCCATACAGTGCGGCTTGTAGAATAATAGGCTTGGAAAATTCATCACTGTGTCAGCTTTTGAGCCATATCTGCTCTCACAGAGAGCTTTGGTAATTAGTGATCTGGGACCAAGGGATACAAATATAAAAATGCTGCACAGCAGGAGATTAGTCAGTTTGCTGAGTTTTAGGACCCCCAGCAGGGGAGTGATTACTGCCCCCTCTCAGAGGGGAACACCTCTTTGTAACCAAGTTGTCTTTCTCACTCTAGTCTAAAATCCATGCCGCACGGAGTCTGAGCGAGATCGCCATCGACCTGACGGAGACTGGAACGCTGAAGACCTCCAAGCTGGCCAACATGGGAAGCAAGGGCAAGATCATCAGCGGCAGCAGTGGGAGCCTCCTGTCATCAGGTACGTGAGGCCTCAGGTTGGGGAGCCGCCTTCCAGAGAACGTGGAAGCGTGGCTTCCACCCCACAGTAGCTCCCAGAATGGTGGGGAACGGCAGCAGCCGAGGAGGCAGCTTGGCAGGCCCGCCAGGGGCTGGCTCTGGTTTTGAGGCCAAGGTTTTGAGCCAAATTGGAATCTGAGAAAACTGCCAAAATTATGAAAGAGTGGGAAAAAAACAAAAAAGGCAGTAGAAGCAGGCAGTGTGGGAAGGACTGTTGGTCACAGAAGCCTCTTCAGGCACCCTCCAGAGCCTCTGAATGCGCTGGCTGACTGTCAGGAATGTCAGCTCCAAGGACCGAAGGTGGGGCTCCCCGTGTCTCGTTAAAGGAGAGTTACACTGAGGAGGGGCTGGAGGTCAGGGTCCTGATGCTGAGTGACACCACATTCTATTCCCCGGTGAACTTCTCGAGACTTTAAAAAGTCCAGAATGCTCTTGAGCATCTGGAAGGGAGAGACTTGCCATCACAGAGTGTGGCATAGTGATTAAGCACCATTTGAAACTGAGTCAAAGGGTCTGATTCCACCATCTGTTTCTGCGGGCCCCAGGCGGGTCATTTTGTCATAGGATGTTGGGAGGGACGGAAAAGCTCTGGGGTTTCATATCGGGCTGATGTTGCGAGTAGGGCTGCCATTTGCTGAAGTGACACGGAGAGGAGCGGGTTTGAGGAGGGAGGGGAGAGAGAGGGAGGAATAATGGTTTGGAAAAGTTATAAAAGTATAACTAATGCAGGTCACTCCCCAGGGCACGTAGTCAAAGCATGATTGTTCTTGGGGACGGTGTCCCCTTGCCTCTGAGCCGTGAAAGTAAAGCAGAAAGTCTTCACTCTACCTCATCTTCCAGAGTCTTTTCTCTAACTATGTCTGGTGACTGCAGACAAGGACAAAATGAAATAAAGGACAGGAGGCAGGAGAGGATGAGAAGCCGAATGCTGTCTAGTTAGCTTCTGGGCTGGTGGAGTCCAGTCAGAGCCAGGAGAAAGCTTAGACACTAAAGGACAAGGGAGAGGATGTGTGTCCTTCCTGGACAAAAGGGCAGATTTACTGGGGGGACTGATGGTGCTTTGGCTCAGGGCCCCTCACTGGGCAGGCCTTTCTAAGGTCCTGGGAGGGCCCCAGCCATGTGCTCACGTGGCCATGTGTTTTTATAAAATCTGCGAACATATTATATTTTGCATTCTTTTTCTTAAATAAAGCCACCAAAATTACATCAGCTTCAGACCCCACAAAACTAGATCCTCCTCTGCCAGATGACTGTAGGTTCACCGTAGACCTCTCCCTGCCCGGATTGTTCAGTATTTTCATCAATCCCGTGGGCCAAGTGATCATTATTTCTGAGGGTTGCAGGTTTATAGTGAAGACAGTAGAGAATGTCGTCTTCTTGTATCAGAGAATGCCATTCAAAACACAAGCCCCCTGCCTTGAATGACAGCCACTCGCAATCCCCTGGTGATTGGCAAAGAGCAGAGCCAGAGCGAACCCCCGCTAGACCCCCCCCCAACCGTTGTTAAAACCCACAGTCTCAGATTTGGTCCTGGATTTATCCGCCCACTGTCCTCATATCCAGCCACAGGTGAGCCCGACTCATCCGTCAGCCTCAGCGAGGGGTGCGTCCCTGCTGTGGTTTCGTATCCGTTTGGAAATCTGGGTACTTTCTGAAGGTGACGTGGTTCTACCCAGAAGGAGAATGGATCCTTCCACCTGAGGGTTTCTCAAACTTCCGCATGCATCAGAACCACTTGGAGAGCATGTTCAGACACATCGCTGAGCTCCAGCCCCGGAGCGTCTGATTCTGTAGGTCTGGGATGAGGCTGACAATTTGCATTTCTAATAAGTTCCCAAGTGATGCTGCTGCTGGTCCGGGGACCACACATTGAGAACTACTCTTCTTATTGAAGAAGAGATAAAAGCCCGAGGCGGCTGTATTGCTCAGGACCACAGACGCCAGGTATCCCCTGCTTTTAAACCTGTGTCCTGGTTCATCTGCTCGGGCCCCTCATCTCCAGCAGCCTCTGGGGGTACAAAGGCAATAACCTAACAGCAGCTACAGGTGAGGTTGTGAACAGGGGCCCCAAACCTCCTGACATGGAGCTGCCATCCCTCCACCGTCAGAAATGAGGTCTAGGCATCTTTAAGACCAGAAAGCAATTTATCTCTGTTCCCGCCATCAGCTTGATATAACATAATACTACTATAATATAAGCGTCTTTATCCCAAGATATTAAAGCAATTTTCGTGTTTGATGACTTAGTGATAGGGGCCCCAGGCTGAGTTGGGTGTTGATGGAGGCAGCTAAGGCCCCCTGGCCTCCCCACTCTTGTGGCTCCAGTTGTGGGCACTGACTCTCTCAGGCCTTTCCCTGCCCACTCTCTGTTGCACAGCTAAGCAGAGGAAAGCCAGCAGAGGACAAACCGTGTCCCGTGACGAGGCCAGGGAGCATATGAGACTCTGCCCAGCCCTGTAAGTTAGAGCCTGAAGAACAGTCCTCAAATGCTGAGGCTGAGGCTCCGTGGGAGGCCTCCCTCCTATGACTTAGGAAAGACAGTGGGCGGTGGATTGTATGGTAATTCTATCTGTAATCTTTTGAGGAACCTCCATACTGTTTTCCTTAGTGGCTGCACCAATTGACATTGCCACTAACAACGCATAAGAGTTCCCTTTTCTTCTTCGTGTCCTCGCCAACCTGTATTATTTCTTGTCTTCTTGATGATAGCCATTCTAACAGATGTGAGGTGATAGCTCATTGTGGTTTTGATTTGCATTTCCCTGATGATAGTAATGTTGAGCATCTTTTCGTGTATCTGTTGACCATCTGTTTGTCTTCTTTGGAAAAATGTTCAGATCCTCTGCCCATTTTTTAATCAGATTGTGTGTTTTTTGCTAATGAGTTGAATGAGTTCTTTATATCTTTTGGATATTAACCCCTTATCAGATAGATGAGTTGCAAATGGTTTCTCCCATTCAGGAGGTTTCCTTTTTATTTCATTGGTAATTTCCTTTGCTGTGCAAAAGCTTTTTAGTTTGATATAGTCCCACTTGTTTATTTTTACTTCTGTTGCCTTTGCTTTGGGTGTCAAATCCAAAGAATCATCGCCAAGACTGATGTCAATGATACATGATTATTGAAATTAAATTTTGGAGAATACCAGTAAGAATCCTGCGTGTGCAGTATTTTAAGAACCTTCTATGCTCCCAGAGTGTATAGTATCTTGGGTCTTGCCAAGAACTCTCATGTACCTGCCACCAACATATTCCCTCAAATTGCACTGTATCACTTTTGTCATACTGGTGTCACACCTTTAAAGGTTAATCTTGTCAGATCAGACTCCTATGGCAGTTCATGTCTATCCTTGATATCTTTCATTCATCCTTCCAATGTGATCTTTACCAAAACTGTGGTGTAACTGAGCCATGTAACAACACTGTAATTATTTCTATGGTATAAACATTTTTTGTAGCTCCCAAACTTTGCTAAATACTATACACAGCATTGAAAAAGTCACAGCCCCTCTCCTCAACGCCTTTGTGTACTATTTATTGATGTTAAACAGAGATAAAATATTTCCAAGCTATTAGTAACTGTGAGGATGATTTTTTCTATTTAACTAAGGGCACATAATTACCTGTAAAATTACTGATGTCCAGTACTTGGTATCTGAGGTCACAGATGCTAAAGAAATAAAGAAAGTCACTGATATCTATGAAAGAAGTCAGAAGTCCACACTTAAGAATACCCTGAGCCACAGGCTGGCATTTCAAAAAGAAAAGATTCATGTAGTTGAAAGGATTTATCGAGGCTTGGGGCCAGGACTCCCAAATTCTTCAGAAGTGATACATGGGGCTTCCCCTTGTGAGCCCTATAGGCCGTATTCTAGTAGAGAGACCCTTAGAGGTGCTGAACTACCTGAGCCCAAGCTCCAGGGCCTGTGTTGGAATAAAAGGAATCACCTCCTGATACAGCACTGGATGGGATTCAGACCCTAGGATGGTTGGGGAACCCACATCCCGAATCCATTTGTGAAGGGGCTCTGGTGGCCAGGCTTTGAAAGGATATGAGTGCCCCTGTCCCCAGACCATATCTGCTGAGAGATGCCTGGCGTTTCAGTCCCCTGGAAGAGGGATGTTGAGGCATCTCAGGGTGCAGCTCCCTCAAGCCAGGCTGGCAGATCCCCATCCGCTGCCTTCTAGAAGCCTGACCCCATCTTGGCTTCCTTACAAGCTCAGCGCTGCTGGGTGCTCAGTAAAGCTGCGGACTGCCCGCTGCAGTGGGGGTAAACGGGGGACGTTGTATTCACTCTGCCCTCTGGGAGCCTGCACGCTTCCTCCAAATCTGTAGACCCCTCTCTCCCTTGCCTTTGCTTAAAGGTGCTTCAGGTAACCAATTTTCAGAGGTTCAGAGTCTGAGGGGACAACTATGGATCCAAACCATTGGTTATGATGTTTTCAGAGCTCAAAAAAAGTCTGAAATCCTTTCTGTGGGACTTCAAAGAGTTAGTTCCTCTCTTCCCTACCCCATTTCTTGAAATTTTAAGAAAGACTGGAGAGGAGAAAAAATGGAATAACAAAACAAAGAAAACAACAACTGTGTTTGTCGTTGTAGCTGAGCACGCATGGCCTTTTCATAGCGCATCTGAAAGTGGGAGAGAGTGTAGGATTTGTCCTGAGCATTGTTCCCGGGATTTGCCATCACAGAACAATTCTGATTTCAGTGGGAGGGTAGGGCCAAGCGAGACTGCTTTTGCTCTCAGCCTATTTAAAGCAAATGGTGAGCTCGCCTAGGAAATACCCAGTGTTCTGCAGACCCAACGTGGCTTGTTGCATTAACCACCCAAACAAAAAAATGTTACTGTGCATCCTTTCTTAAAGAAATGGAACAATGAGACTGATGTTGGCTTCTTGAATGGAAATCTAGGGGCATAAGCCACCCATTCTCTACAAAACAAAACAACATGTTGTGTCTATAAATAGGAGTTCGGCTGTGTGATTAATGGGGTGGCAATTGAGTCATGTTCACTGTGATCAGGATTGTGAAGAATGTGGTGATGGATCCTTGGGTTAAAAAAAATTTTTAAAAAGACTCAAAACCTGCAGTCTGCTGTTAGGTCCCAGTCCTGACACTTTCCGTTCTGGGAGAAAACATGTTGTGTTGAGTGTGGGGCCTTGTTTTGCCCGGGATCTGTCCATATTTGTTAACTCAACTCTTCACACATTCCCGGTTCCCTGAATGCCAGCACTTCCTTCCATTGTTAGGAAGTTTATTAATAACGAATGTGACAATGAGGATGCCAGCTATCTGCCATTTCTCCAGGCAGAGAAGTCATCTGATAGGCGTCTGCCAGTTTCGTGGTCATGACTATATTCAGCTCAAAATACACTGCCTTACGCTAGGATTAACCACACAATGGTTTTTGGCTTGGTTTTTCTTCTTCTTCTTGTCTTCATCCTTTCTTCTTTGCTCTCCCTCTGTCTCCTCCAGCCTCTTAAAGCTCTCCATTATCAGCTGCCTCTTCCCTCTCCTTTTAGGTCTAATGATGAGCAGGATTCCAGAGGCCTTAATTTTGGTCATAACCTCTGTGCTCTGCAGATGAGCCAGAACATGCAGGCTCTGCCAAAGGACTCAAGTTCTGCTAGGGTGTGTTTATGCTGGACGGTGTAACCGGTGAGGGCTGTGAAATCTCTTTCTGTGGAATGGAAGTTTCTGGACTTGTTTGAGCCAGACGGGCCTGAGTTGAAATTGAGAAGAAGATAGACCAGTTGTCCATTTCCACTCTCATATTGGGGGGGAGGAGGGAACCTAATAAAGTCATTTATACTGATGTATTTGTGCCCTCCACTGTTACTAGTAAAGCAATATTTGCCAACTGAAGAGAACCAGGACAGAATGACAATGTGTAACTTAAATGGACGACTTTCCAGTGATGACATTTTAAACACTGAAAAGGAAATATCACCCTTACCTCTCACAGGGATTACTCTGTTCCCACTCAGGCCAGCCCTCTCGATATTGCAACAGAACGACAGAATCTCAGAGCCAGAAAGATAAGCCCTCTCGTTTCACAATGTAGGGAATGGACGCCGTATGAGTTACTCATAAACGGTAGCTTCAGTTAGATATTTTACCAGATGCTGCTGCTAATTTTTATAATCAACTGTTCAGTTTCCCCTCTCTCTCTCTAGTTGTATTTGTACTCGTCACCCTTTGGTGATAGTGCCACTGAGCAGTGGCATCTGGCCACACTTTAAAGCCATTCTAGGGACTCGTAGCTACCGTCAGAAGGTGCCTGCTTTTCTGAGAGCTTCCATTTCACCACTTTTTTAAGGGAACTACTTTATTTTTTAAATTTCTGACCCTGATGAAAAGTTGTCCAAGGCTGCATTTTTCATGTTAAAAACCACGTTTAATGCTCTGAGACGGTCTCCGGATCACACATTTATCCTGAAATCTGCCATGTGGCATTATTTCACATGGTCTCTTAGGATATCTTTCATGTAAGGAATTCATAATTGAGGATTTGTAAGGCAAATAAATATCTCTTCTTCATAACGAAGAGTTCAAACCTTTCTCTCGTATTTATGCCTGGGGTGTCTGCCAACACTTTTCCTTACAGCTCTTACAGATCTGCTGGGATTATGCCTTCTTCTTCTTTTTTTTTTTTTTTTCCTGAAGGCCTAAACAGATTGTCATTTCCTTCCCTTAGTTGTAGGACAACAGATCTCTTTCTTCTTTGGGGTACTGTTTGTTTCCAAGTCCCCCCTCCTTTCAGAGAGGAAAGCACCGTTTCTGTCTTCTGAAATCAGTGGGCTGGTCATCAGTCTGCAATCTGGTCGAAAACAGATGAGCCACAGTTCCTGACAACATTCTCTTCAGTAGGATGCGTACTCATATCCGGTGCCAGGCAGTCTAGGATCTTTGGAAAGACTGGGGCAGATTCTCCATCAGAGCCGAGCAAGGATATCCTTCCATGTGTTTGCCGACCGGGAGGGGAGCTTCTGATGGTGTGCGCTGGCGTTCCCCCCACATCCTGCTCCAGGGAACCGGCTGCCCACTGGGCGAAGTCCGGAGTTCCCCAGCTGGAAAATGAGAAAGGGATAGAGACAGTCTCTCTAGAGGTAGCAAAACAGGTTTTCCCCATATCTCTGCCAGTAATGTCCAAAGCATCCAGGAGGTCACTCAAAAGATTTCCAGAGGCCGGCTCCGTGGCCGAGTGGTTAAATTCACGAGCTCTGCTTTGGTGGCCCAGGGTTTCGCCCGTTCGAATCCTGGGTGCGGACATGGCACCGCTCATCAAGCCACGCTGAGGCAGCATCCCACATGCCACAACTAGAAGGACCCACAACTAAAAATACACAACTATGTACTGGGGGGCTTTGGAGAGAAAAAGGAAAAATAAAATCTTTAAAAAAAAAAACAAAGATTTCCAAATACCCACTGACAGTGACTTTCCAATCTTGAGCACGTCACTCAAACGCTCCCTGGTTGTGCTCAAATAGGAATTGTTTTCTTTGAGGTCAGATCTTTTTCTCCTCCCCGTTGCTAGATTATTAGCTGACCCGTTTCTAGAAAATCCTTTGGAGTCAGATTGAAACATGATAATAAAGTTGCCCAAAGCAAAAGATTCTATTTTCAATCTGGTATCATTCAAATGGACAGTTACTGAGCCGCAGCTGGGATGGAAGGTTTGCTAACTATGGCGACCCTCAGTTTTCGCAGAGGTCAAGCTAGGGGAGCATTTCCCCTGCTCAGGCCAGACTAGAGGAAATCAGCTCTCCAGGTTCATTATGCAGTGGTCCTCGTGTGTTTCCACTGCTCCCATTCAGGTGGTGTAGCTTATCTCCTGCCGCCCCCTGGGGGGCAGCTCCTTGTGTCCAGACCCAAGGCTCTCTGAGGACTGGACCCGTGTCCAGTTACCTGTCTCGCCGACCCCACCTTGCATACAGAAGGGGCTCCAGAGACTCGTCGTTTCATTGGCCCATCTGAGGAGCCCCTTGTTCTTTTCCTCCTTCCTTCTGCCCTCATTTTCACCCATGCAGGAAGAGTCTAGGCTTGCAAGGTGGATATGATTGCACACCACACTGTTTTCACTATGGCAACCCAGCAGTGACCAAGATACCAAGTTCCTGCCGTCCTGGTGTTTCCATTCTAGAGACAAAACAGACCAAACAGAGCCACCAAATGAGAATCCCAGCTCTGCCTCCCTCCATGCTAGTGCCTTCTTTTATGAAAACGGGGACACTGTTTTTATGAGGATTAAATGAGGTGCAACACGTGCAAAGCTCCTTCCAGGAGTTCTGTAAAAATCCACGTCGTTTCCCTTCTCCTCCCAAGTTTCCTGAATTTATAGGGCCACAGGGGGATGTGGCCTGCCATGCTTCTTGCCTGTCCACTAACTCTTCTTCCTCTTTAACTTTATGGGACATCCCCGGGATTGAGACGCCAGCTCTTAATAAAGGCCGGAAACACTATTTAATACAAAAACTACTAATATTCATGTAGCATTTATTTTGTCCTGATCTCTATTCTAAGCATCTTTCAAGCATTATCTCATTTAATTCCCCCAACCTTTGAGGAAATCCTGTTTTCATTCCCGGATTATAGGAGAGGAAACTGAGCCTTAGAGAGGTGATGTCATGTTGCTACGGCCCTGCAGGTGGTAAGTTGCTGGGCTGGGACACAAGCCCAGACTATTAGGTCTAAACTACTAGATTGTAGACTCTACCCCAGGAGGCTACAAGACCAGTGTATGTTTTCCAAGCCATGTTCAGATCACTCTTTCCTATAAACTTGGGTGCTGCTTGAAACTCTGATCAGCAAAAAGGTATTTATGTATTACTTACATCTTTCAAAATACTCAGATCACCTCTGTTTTCCCTTTGGCTCCTGCACTGATTCCTGTGTGGGCAGCCCTTCCCAAGGACCTTGGCTACTGTTTGTCAGCCTCTAAGTTTTGAAATCTCACTCTTCTGGTTCCAGTAGAGAAGTCCCATCCTCTCTTCATCGTCATCCATCTTCCTACTTCATTAATCCCAAGGACAGCTCAGGTTAAACTCTTATTTAGCCTTCAAGCTTACAGACAGTCTGCTCTCTGGTCTGTTGATAAGATGAAGAGGTACATCCTTCAAGCGCTATTTGACAATTAGACATGTCCTTCCAATTTGAGGCAAACTATTGCAGTAACTGAGAGAAGGGCCAGGGCTGGCAGGATGTGTGTCTTTTCTAGAGGCGGGGATGACAAAGAGAAGAGGTGGGAAGATGGCACTGTATATAAGATTCCTTTTGTAAAAAAGGCAAAAATGACTCCTACAGGCAAGAGGGAACTGCCTAAGTAAGTTGTTTATTCAGTAATAGAGTCTTCAAGTTTGGAGGAATCTTGGAGATTGGTTACTTGGTTGTTTTCTAGATGAGGACATCGTGGCTCTGAGAGGTTAGTAATCCAGGGTCTTATACCATTTAATAACAGATATGTAAGGGAAGTCCAGGTCTCTTTCACTGCCCCTTTCAAAGATAGCAGATTTATATCTTTTTCATTTCTGAAGGGCTAACTTTATAATTTGGAGTGGTCTTGCATGTGCAGGGGCATGTATGTGTTCAAATAACCAGAAATGGATAAATTGTAGTATCTTCAGAGAAGTTAGAGCTTCTGTGCCATTCACTGAGTCTAGGTGTTGATTTGAAACCATTTCTGTGTCTAGAATCCTTTCCAGTGTGTCCACCAGCCTTTAGTTTGTAAGACTCCAGCTGACCTGAGCCCCTGAGGCTCTTCCCTGAGTTCCTGGAGTCGTTCTCTCACTTGAGGGGATAAGAGTGAATCTCTGTCCCCTGATTCCCAGCTGCCTTGCTGGCCTCCCTTTCAGATGCCAAGCACGCGACTCAGGGGATGCCTGGGGGCATTTGTGGAGCCCTGGGAAGCCTCCTGGACATCACAGAGCACTTGGGGCTCCTCCTCCTCTTGCCCTTGAGCTTCTTTCTGTGGAACTGTTATTGGGGCATCCTTGTCACTGGGCACTCAGCCACCTCTCCCTGTGGTTGCCATATTTGCCTGGTTGCAGGTAACAGCCCCACAGGCTCAGATCCCACCAGCTCTGAAATGGAGCAGCTGCAAGAACTCAGAGCCCTTGACCACAACAGTGGATGTCCTTTAAAGAAAAAAGGCGCTGGGGACCTCTCTTCAAATGCCATCTGACAAGAACCCAAATGTATGAAACAGGGTACCGTGGAGCTGCCCTCCCTTGAGGAGGGTGGAGTGGGGGCCCCAGAACCTGCAGAATCTCCTTGGTCCTATTCTCACCCTCACCCCGCAGCAGCCCCAACGGCATGTCTGCAAACCCAGGGGCTTAAGAAACTATTGAAAACACTTTAAAGGTGAGCCTTGGAGCCCAAGTGGTACCCTGAATTGCATAGCGAGGTTCTTTTCTTTGAGCAATACCTCTCTGAGCGACAGGGAGAAGGTAGTTTCAATGATTCCCCTCATTCTAATTCTACCAGGGTGTGGATGTATGCGTGCACTTGTGTGCATGTGCTCACTTGTGTTACATGTACCCTCAACTGAGGGTTCACCTATTCCAGGCACAGTGCTGTATGTGCTTTTTCTCATTTAGTCTTTACAACACTTGCAGGAGGGCAGGTCACTTGCTCGAGGTCACACATCTAGTGAGTGGTGAGAATTCGTCAAACCCAGGCCCGTTTTACTCTCTCCTTGCCGTCCGATTGCCACTAAAATGGAGATCTGCCTGTTCAGGCCACGCCAGCTCCACTAATTTGCAAACGTTTAACTTGGTACCCAGCGCCATATTCCTCAGGAAGCAATTTCCAGAATAAAGATGTGAAACAGAGCCAGCCAGCATCAGCGGTGCCAGATACAGAGAGGGCCTCTTGAGCCAGCCAGCCTGTCTTACCTGGGTTTGGTATTTAGGCTAATTATTATAAATAATAATAATTTAGCACTAATGAGCCCTGTAACTCAAGACTAAAGCTTAACTAATACCATAACTAGAGACCAGATCATCCAAAAATGTTGGGCTTCTCCTCCCAAAGTTGAATGTTGTGTGATTTTTGCCGTTCTTAAACATAGTTAATTCTTAGATTTGACTTCATAAATCATCATTTCCTACTGAGGGGTTAGGCAAGGGTGAAAGGAAAGACAGTGAATTTTTCACTTAAACTAGAAATGCTTTAATCTTTTTGGACTCAAGTTTCCCCAGGCCTGTTTTTTAAATCTAAAGTCTGACTTTCTTGAGTATTATTTTACATTCTTATTAATTCTTTGGATGATGGAATGGAGTGTATCTCATTAAATTTTCCTGTGTCTTCATATGTGATTGATGACAATGACTAAGAGAACCAGATTAAGACTCACAGTGATTTAGTGATGTTATGTTAGATGGATATAACCTGGAGATAGTTTAGTACCGATAAGCATGGAGGTAGAAAACCTGAGCCATTTCAAAAAGGGAAGCCTGCAGTCATGTCCAGCACTGTGTTGCATGAGTCTGACACCACATGGATTTGGTATCTGAGAGCCATGAGGTAACGGAGACTTAGTAAGAGTCAAGCTTTCACTCGTGTTGGCCATCCGATTTAGAAACCTGTGATTGAAGCATGACGAAATCCAAAAAAGAACTACAAAAATGATTAAAAGTTTGGAAGGCAGGTTCTATGAAGAAATGACTTTACAGCTCCTAGACTTCTTTACCGAGTTGAGATACAACTTAATTATAGCATCTGAGTATATGATTGACATTTATTTGTTTGTTTATTCAAGCTACTATTTGTTAGCTACCATGGGAGCATAAAGAAGATGCATTCCGGCACTGAGATTCTCTATTTCAGGCTAGAATGGAGTGAAGGGGGAAAAGCAAAAGGCCCAAGTCGGAGTCAAACTGTACTTGGGCATTGATGAATTCGTGGTTATTTAGGGTTATAAGAAGTTAGGTGTATGTTAGTTGAGGGAATATGGGGTTTCTTGCTCTGAGATTAAATAAGAGAGTAGAATCGTATATTTATGGGGATGAGTTGAGCATGGCAGAGCTTTCTGATGCAAAGGCAGAGACATCCTTTCTAGTCTTGAGATTTTGAGGTGCCTTCTTTACCATAGGAAGAAACAATGGTAAAGACTCTGGGAATTCCGATTGGATTATTTGCAAATCTGTCAGCCATTCACTGAATTGTTCAAAAATGTTTCATATGGAAATACAATTTTCCCCTCCCTGCCCCCAAAATCCCACTGGAATTTTTATTGGGATTGCAATGATTCTATTGTTCAATGCCTGGAGGATTGACAACTTTACAACGTCAAACTTCCAATCCATGACCTTGGTACAGCTCTCTATGGTTTTAAGTGTTTAATTTTTCTCAACAGAGTATTATAATTTTCACTGTAGAGATCTTGTACATCTTTCCTTAGATTGATCCCTAGGTGTTTGGGATTGTTTGATGCTGTTGCAAATGGCATCGTCTGAGCCCCTTGAATGGACACCCAATAACACCTGTCCGTTTCTGACACTTCTGCTCTCCATGGGCATGAGAAGCCAAGTCATAATCAGCTCTTCCTTTTCCAGATAGTCAATGCGCCTTGTCTAACTCATCAAAGTAGAAAAGGTGTAGTAGTTTCAATTGCAGGAAACCCATTTTAGAATCTAAACATTGAGGCCCAGAAATTAGTCTTTTGGTCTAACCTAAATGCCTCCAGTTGGCCCTCCAGCTTATTTTCCTTTTGTTTGGTCCAAAGTTAGTCTTCTACAAAGCTTTCATATCCAGCAGTCTGCTACTTGAATCATCATGCAAGTATTTCTACCCTGCATGTAAAAATATGTATAAATTTTAATAAGAGGGAATTTGCTCATGATACAATGTTAAACTTAAAAATACAATAAAAATCTAATTTTATTTTTGAAGTATGTGTTTAGATACAAAGGTCAAAAGAAAATGCCTAACAGTGGTTATTTCTGGATGACTTATTTATGGATGTTTTTTAGACATGTCTGCATTTTCAAATTTTTTACGATAAACATGGGTTATTTTTGTACTAAGCCAAAGAATAAGCATTTTTAAATGGCAAAAAGAAAATTAAAACTACATATTAAAATGACTGGCTTGAGTTTCACTTTCTCCTTCATCGTGTAAAGTGTGGTAAAATTTGCTAGTGAAATTAAAACGAGTATGTGACATATCTTGAGTTAAACAAGAAAGAGAAACTTCTTTGTCGGGTGTGTGAATTTTCTGCCCGTCCTGGCCAGCTATGAGTTCCCCTCAGTGCTGAGAATTCGCTCCTCCCACTTGGGATTCTGCAACACCTGTTTTATTTCACACTCCCTCAGTTCCTGGGGTAAATCCTATATCCACGGTGTGGGCTCCAGTTAAACTCCTTAGTGGTCCAGATGTGCATCACCCCGCAGCTGGCCTAGTAACCCCACTGTTTATTGACAGGTTCTCAGGAATCAGATAGCTCTCAGTCTGCCAAGAAAGACATGCTGGCCGCCTTGAAATCCAGGCAGGAAGCTCTGGAGGAAACGCTACGCCAGCGGCTGGAGGAGCTGAAGAAACTCTGCCTCCGGGAAGCTGTAAGCAGTTACTCTTTCGCCCTGTGGAAATCTGTGTTGTCTGTGCCCACATCCATCTTCACATGTTTACAAAAGGCAAGGGTGCGGATCATGAAGAGAGCATACGAGGGAAGCAAAACCTGCTCTGAAATACAGATGTTGGAAACACCCAGCCCTATAAAGAAGCAGAAGTGGTGGGTCTTATTGAAACACTAGGACACCAGTTAAAGCAGATCCTGGCAGAATCCCAGATGGAACTCCACTAGAGGCCAAATGACAAGTAATAGTAACAGTCATCATAACAATTGTAAATAATAATATTTGCAAGGTGCACCATAGTTTATAAAGCATTTCCTCATATGATATTACCTCATTGGATATAATGGTTTGCCACCATCTTCCTAAGATGCTGTGCGTGAGTTTATTATTGTGGTGGCTGTTGTTTCTCTTGAGGATATTTCAGATTTATCTTTGGAAATCGTATTGAGAAGCATCCTTGGCGATCAACAGGGAAACCAGGATTTCCCTTGGTATATAATCCCCTTTAAAACTCATGATCCAGTGTTTCTTTAACTCGGTCTTTTTCTTTAAATGAAATCTTAGCCTAGTGATATTTTTAAATTTTATGCAAAGCGATGCTTCCTCAAGCCTGTGTGTACACTTGTCTCCAGTTTCACTGGAATTTGGAGGCTGTG
Organism: Equus quagga; assembly: GCF_021613505.1. NCBI lineage: Eukaryota > Metazoa > Chordata > Mammalia > Perissodactyla > Equidae > Equus > Equus quagga. Next base: position 19,776,497 of record NC_060278.1, read on the forward strand.
GCAGGCCACTGTCTCTTTCTTTGAACATCCATTTGCACCTTTTTCTGTTTGACTCTTTGTTAGCATGAAGACTTGATTTTTTTAGTGCAACACACATTACTGTGCATATATGTGTATACACACGTGTGTGTGTGCTCGCACAAGGACACAATGGGGTGGGAGTGTTCCAGAGAGAGTGCGCTCGACCTAGCATGTAACATTACTGTTGGTGAGCAGTTCAGAATGAGAGAATAAAGTGGTTCCCAAACTAAGTTGAAGAGACGGGCTCCCCTCCCCCAAATAATAATGCCTGGCCGCAGGCGCCAGAGAGTGAGATCATATTACATTTCAACTGGGCTTAATTATGCTCTGGGTTGATTTAAACCGGAGCCAGCTCAAAGCAGACCCACATTAGCACAAATCCACGGCAAATCTTAGGAAAGCAATTGGCCTGGCTGGGGGATGTGCTCTGTGATGCTGTGAATATTAGCAGCCTTTTTATAAAGAATGTGCTGGAAGGATTGAAAAAAAATTAGGTTTGGGTGTCAGCACCTAATAATTGGTAAAGGCTTGTTTTGTTTTTAAATAGAGGAAACGTCCCTAAATCCAGCAGGGCATCAGCATCAGAAAATTGGAGAAGCATGTCAAGGCAAGGTTAGCATGCATTATAAAGGTCTCACTGTTTCCCTTAAAATAAAAGAAAAATGAGAGAAGTTAAGCTCCTGCTTCTTAGAATGTTGACACCAGAAAACAGCACTTGAGCAGAGGAATAACCTCATGAGAATCCGGCCCAGGGCACAGGGCTTCTGTGCTGGCTCCCACCGTATGAGTCTCTTGACCCATCTGTAGTAAAGGGACAGAACTTTCTTGCTAACTGTGCTCTGCTCTCTGTATCACACTGCTCCCCTCAGCTCGGAATATCAGCAGCCCTGTTTGTCCCCCGGGGAGCAGGGCAGCCAGAAAGAGGCGGAGTGGGAGCATTTGGCAGAATATCACCCATATAAGAGGAACCAGGCTGAGTCCCTCACCACACTGCGTTAATTCCCCCTTCCCCATGCGGCTCTGGTTACACATGAAATCAGATTAAATATGGAGAATCAAGGTCTTGACTCAAATGCCTTCAAGTGGATGGTGGAAAATCAGTACTTTACTTTTTAAATATATTTTGTTTTAAAACTACCGATACTTGAGAGTTATAAATCACTGGCCATTTTAACAACTTTTCTCTCCTTTTTGTAAGTTTCAAGTTAAAAAAAAAGAAAGTCCTAATATAAAATCCTCAGTATGCTGCGTTATTTATAGGCAGACTTTTAGGGAAGCAGATAAAAATGTTGCAGAATAAACAGAGAACTACTTCGCAGACATTTGAACCACACTGAAAAAGAAAAAAGGAGGGAAGAAAATTGCAGAACATTTCAGACTCAAAGAGTTGGCCATTGTGCTCTGAAATGCTTACATTGAGGAATGAAAAGTCCAAGAGTTTGTTTCCCAGTGGACTGAACACAGAAGGAAAGAGGCCCAGGAAAGTGGGGAGTGGGTGTCCTTGTGCAGACCAGTTGCGCACACCATTGCACGCACACCCAGCAGTGGGAGGAGAGGCCGGATCACTCCTCCTGTCAGAAGGTCAGCCAGCGTCTGGAATCTGGCGATTTGGACTTTCCCGCCTGTTGGACACTTGCGCTGGGTGCCCCCGGCACAAAAGCTTTTTGTGAGGATGGTGGACGGCTGCGCTCTTCCTCCTCTGTGCAGCCCCATGAGTCTGCAGCATCAGTGTTGACTTGGGACTAGAAACCAGTGCAGGCTCTGCCTGGACGTGCCACCTGTGCCACTGGAGGCACACAGTGGCTCCCCCAGGGTTTTCTGGTCCCTGGAAGTGACTCCTTGCAGCCGGTACCTTGGCTCCACCACATGGATCGGCTGCTGACTCAAATTTGACCTTTATTCAGCCCAGACATAACTCCCTATTATAGAACCGAATTCTAATCCTGAATCATCCCAGACCTCAGTGTTTGCCAGGGTCCTTGTTGGTATGGAAGTGTGTCAACTAAACTCACTGTCATCATACTCACAACAGTTAGATTTGCAGAGCCCAACATACACAGCAGATCTTTTCAGATAGCCTTGTCAATAACACGGATTGTATTTCCAGTTTCTACTGAAACTATTTGTACACATTTGTCTTTTAAGCTCAGCCTGTTCTTTGAGCATCTAGCCAGAGTGGAATAGTTGTTACTCATTTTTAGTTTCTAATTTATGTAGTAAGCACTTTTCTGGGATTTGCCACATAGCTATCCCTCTTCCCAAGAAAATTCACTTGAAAGACATTGTGAACTTAGATATTTGCAAGGGAGTATCTGATGCAGGGAAAGAGCACAGGGTGTGGAGCTAGAAAGACTGAGATCTCGTGTTGGCTCTGCTCCTTCCCAGCTGTGCGACCTCTCCTGGCACATAGTAGGCATGCAGGGGCACAAGGGAAATGAACAACTGAATGAAATTCAGATTTTGTGATGAAAGCCAATGGTGATTTTATTTACCCAACAGAAATTTACTTTGGGAAAAACTGAAGTGCATCTGTCTGTAAAGAAAGGATGTCTCTCATACGTTTTTACAGAAATGAAATGGCATTTCAGGAACTCTTATTTAGGCATACTGCTTAACGTTACTCTTTTGAATCTGTGCACTGAAGTGTGTGTGTGTGTGTGTGTCCTAGAAACCAAGCACATACCCTCCTCTGATTCTGTCCTCTCCATGCTGTTGTACACACACAGGAGCTGACGGGTAAACTGCCTGTGGAATACCCCCTGGATCCAGGGGAGGAACCACCCATTGTTCGAAGAAGAATCGGGACGGCCTTCAAGCTGGATGAGCAGAAAGTCCTGCCCAAAGGAGAGGTGCGACCTTCTTCCTGCTGTTGGATTTTCTCCCATAACCCTCATTTCCCCTATATGTTAGGGCGTCAGGTTTCCTATATCAATTTCTTCCTCCTACCCAATGCCCAGTGCCATTTCCCCTTCCGCCTGAGTATCTGTCCTTTGACCTTTGGTGAAGTTGAAGTTGGCTTGGTCAGGATGTAGCTCCCTTACTGGGATTTGCTAGCTTGCGTTAGTAGCAAGTTGATTTCTGTGCAAGTTGTTTGTCTAACACCATAGGCTTGGTTCGCAAGTGGCTAAGTGAAGCTTGAGAGAACGTTCCAGTAAAACCATGTGTACTTACTTGTCTTTTTAATGGCCTCCCGGCCCTTTGTTACTCAGAGCCAAGCGTAATGTCTGATCTATGGAAGAAAAAAGCAAAGAGGAAAGAAAACTTAGGCCATGTCAACAGATGCAGAGATGCCATTGGCTGGGGGAAGATAGTAGAGCCTGCCCTCAGTGGCCTCAACTTAACCTTGCTGATAGAATTGCTGCCAGAGCGTGAGCAGGATGCTGGGCCCTCATGGCCTTGCTTGTTGGCCTTTGGAGGAGCCGCTGAAGCATCGCTCATTTCTCCTCTTTGACTAAATACTGGTCGGGGCTGGAACTAGAGAGTTCATACCTGTGGGGAGAAAGCTTGAGTCTCCAGCTGGTTAATAAGTTATCCAGGGAAATTCAAGGCCAGGTGTACCTTCAGGCCCTAGGGTCATGTCCAGGTAGTGTCTTCCCAAACTTATTCTGAATAAAGTTACTCACTGAAAGGCTACTGAACAGAGCACTTAAAAGGGCAGGAGTCAAAGCCAGTGGAGAAGGGAATACTGGACATATTTAGTCTTTTCCAAAAAGTGATTGGTCGAAACCAACGTTCTCATGTAACACCTGGTGGGTTAGCGTGAGGGTGAATTCAGAGGGGACCACAGTGCCCTGGAGCCAGTGGAAGTGGTGGGTGAATCTCCTGGGATCCCAGCGGACTGGTGGACACACCAGAATGTTCCATCCAGATCTAAAGTTGGCAATTCTAATCCAGGCAATTCTCCTCTTCCATAAAATGAAATGCATAATCCTTATTTCTTTGGGTTGTCGCTAGGATTAAATGAGCTGGCATGTGAAAACGTTTAACTCAGTTCTTGTCACCTGCTTGACACTCAATCAACATGAGTTGCTTGACATGGAGATGAGATATTCGAGGAGAAGAACTGTGGCTGTGGGTGGGCCCAGGATTCTACTGGGGTCAGAACTGGGCTGAGGGCAGGTGCCATTTAAGAGACTACCTGGTTGGGTATTTTGCACATCCGGCTGTCATCAGAATTGCCTAAGGAACTTCCACTCCCCTTATGCTGGGCAAACACCTGGCACCATCCTTTTAAGAGGAGCCCCCATTGTTCGTGAGCCCTACGCCCCATTCTTCTCACAGCCTCACCATACCTTCTCACCAGCCGATCCTTCACACTCTTCAGTGAAGGATGATTTCAGTTTCCCAAGAATTCCATGTGCATCCTCACCTGCATATTACCATTCGTAAATTACTGAAAGGGAGCCCCACAGAATTAGCTGGTGCATGCAAGTTCCTCCAGGAAGGACAGGCTCTCCTGGGCTCTGTCGCTGCTCCCCGGTTCTCCTGGACGTACACTTGGCTTCCCTGTGCACACAGCAGGCAGCATCTGTACCGCAGACAGGGCCACCAGCCTTGTACTTGTCTTGGTTCCAGTAGCGAGAATTTGTCCTGGGCTCCTATACAACTTTGGGTCGGTGTCTTGGGCCAGGGCTATCGCAACAGCCTGGGAACAGCTGCTAGGTGGAGTCACGCTCACAGAACAGTCTTTGTCTTTGGTGACTTGTTTGTTTCAAGACCTTGGGCGGGAGTCCATCTTGATGTTCGTCTCCCTCCCGGAGAACAAAAGCATCGGGCATTTGAAGGAACTGGAAGGAGTTGATTGTCTCCCAAAGAGTTCCCTTTCATCTTCACCTTTCGCTCTCACACCTGGTGCCCCCTCCCTTCAGCCTTAAAGTGCTCAAAAGGAAATAAAATCAAGCTAAGAGTTTTGTGCTTGCCGAGGCATCCAGCCTGGGAATGTTTTATTCGGCCGTTAACTAGGAAGATCCCCGGATACCGCCAAACTTGGTGATGCACTCCTACATGGTTAGATCGGTTCCTGTCAGACTTCGGCGTGAGTGGATCACCTAGGACAAGATGAGGGCCTGGTCTCCCTTGGCCTCACGGTCAGTATTCGAAAAACTCTGAGTTGCAAAGAGGCCAGCAGAAAATCCACTGTCCCCAGTTTCATCCTCTGGGTCTCCAGGTATTTCCTGGCAGTCACAGCTTCATTTCTCCCGGGACCAAAACTCTGAGGAAAAACTCATCCATTTGCTCCTTCTGGCCAAAGTAAGGGGTCGAGGTGGGAGGGAGGTACGCAAGGAGAGGCAGGAGCATGCCCTGAAGCAATGCAAGGAGTAGGGGAAACTGGTCCACCACCATCTGCCACCCAGGCCTCCTGAGGGTCCCACTCATGGCCCAGGCAGAGCTTTTAGGAAGAGCCAGAGAGGACAGCTGGAGCTTGCAAGAAGCGCTCCCCGAAGAGACAGGAGTGAGTGAGGATGAGTCCCAACACGGAGGGCTCAAAATATGGGAGACAGGGCATGAGTGGGAGGGTGGAAGAGAGGCACGTCTGTGCACTCCCTATTAGCCAACATGTAGAAAAGCATGACAGAAAGCTGCTCCAAAAGTAAATAACGCTGCATCCTACACCCCAGATAAGTGGGCTCTGAATTTCCACCAAGGCTTGGCCTTCATGAACCTTGCTCGAGATCCTGGAATCAAAACCAAAAGACCCCCAAGGCCTGGAGCACGGGAGCTCTTTGCTTCTCGATGGTGGTGCCAGTGTATGGACCAACGCTTGTCTCTAGAATGGAACAGGGGCCAAGAGGCTGGAAAGGGGGTGTGCCCAGGGCACCAGGCTGCCGGGTTGTAGGAACAGGGCCACTGCGGCGTCAGGCAAGGTTGGGAATTAGGTGCTGGGAATGCTGGTTTCCTAGCACGCAGGTCTCCCAAGGAGTAACGAGGTCTCGCTCGCCTTGGGGCAGGGACAGGGGCTGGGAGGAATAGTGTCTCCCTGCCCAGCACCCCGTTAAGTCTAAGCTGTGCTCTCCCTCCCACAGGAGGCCGAGCTGGAACGCCTGGAACGGGAGTTTGCCATTCAGTCCCAGATAACGGAGGCTGCCCGCCGCCTAGCCAGTGACCCCAATGTCAGCAAAAAACTGAAGAAACAAAGGAAAACCTCTTATCTGAACGCACTGAAGAAGCTGCAGGAGATTGAAAATGCAATCAACGAGAACCGGGTCAAGTCTGGGAAGAAGCCCACCCAGAGGGCTTCGCTGATCATTGACGGTCAGTGCTGGGCCCTCTCCCCACTACAGGTGGCCCCACTCCCCCAGCAGCCCTCCATCCCAGGAGGGGGCCGGGAGCCTGGCTCCCTGCATGACCTAGGCAAGCTAGTTAACCACTTGTGCCTCACTTTTTCCATCCATAAGATGAAGCTAATAAGGCCTGATACCAATGAGAGCAATAAAGTGCACTCAGGTCCACAGATGAGAGGGTTTATGGAAATTGAACTATCCTCATCACTTATTTATTGCCTCCCTGGGAGAACCTGCAGCCATGGGCCAAACACTACCCTCAGCCCTCACCATGCGCTGAGCCGAGTAACTGTGCCAGCCCGGGGCTCACCTGGGCTCTACCATTCTCACGGACCTGACCAGCCTCCCTAGGTCTGGAAGGAAAGGGGGGTGGCTGGGGCACACTGCAGGCCAGCACCCCTTGCCAGCCCCCTGTCCTCCTCAGTCTGACTCTGTCCCCTGGGGCTCCCATCCCAAAGCTGGAGCTGGGCACGGCTGGGCTGCCCCACTCTGACTGTCAGAGCCCTGAACTCCAGTCAGGAGGGGTTAAGAGTTTGGGTGATTATATTTGGTAAACACTAGAAGGAAATACCCCAAATCCACCAACAACCATCAAGTCCCCCGAACTGTTACAATCCTTTTTTTTCCCTAAATCAGAAAATTCTTTAAAATACGTATCAAGTATTCTTTCAGGGCTTATGCATGTTTAAAATATTTTTGCTCTAGGAAAACAGAAAGTAGAATAGAGGTTACCAGGGGCTGGGGAGGGGAGACTGAGACTTATTGCTTCATGGGGACAGGTTTCTGTTTTGGAAGATGAGAAAGTTCTGGACGTGGGTGTGATGGTTGCACAACAATGCGAATGTGCTTAATGCCACTGCACTGTACAGTTAAAAATGGTTAAAATAGTAAATGTTCTGTTATATATCTTTTACCATAATTTTGTTTATATATGTCTATATACACATATATGTGTGTGTGTCTATATATACATATATATATATATAAAAATCTACAGCCTAAAAAATATAGGCATACTGGGGAAGCAATGATATACTGGAGACTCCAAGATGCCAAAGTCAAGGCTCTCTGTCTCCTAGTTGTTTACAGTCCATCAATTAATACGAATAAAGTGAATTCCTAGTTTAAAAAAGAAGGCACCATAAAAAAAATCCTCGGGGCCAGCCCTGGTGGCCTAGTGGTTAAGTTTAGCACACTGTGCTTCAGCGGCCTGGGTTTGGATCCTGGGTGTGGACCTATACCAGTTGTCAGCAGCCATGTTGTGGCAGCAACCCACATACAAATTAGAGAAAGACTGGCACAAGTGTTAGCTCAGGGCGAATCTTCTTCAGCACCAGAAAAAAAAATCCTTTTGCTCTAGGAAATCTGGAATATCCATCTTTCCCCATCTGGCCCTGTTGTCCTTGGCCAAGTCTTTGTCAGTTTTTCCCCCACTTCCTGACAGAGATGTGGACACCAGCCCTTCTCTGTCTGATGCTCTTTTGAGACCTCTGTCTGCCCTTCAAAGGCACTGGGGATCCCAGCTCTGCAGAAACATCCAGAATGGCCAACAGAGCCGAGTCTGGGAGGGGCACCATAGGGATAATGTCTTGCTGGTCGACCACAGAAGAGCAGGTTTTCCAGCCTGCCCAGTGAGGGCTGTTCTGTTAGGATTACCAACAGATGCCATTTTTCAGTCACTGTACCAACTGGTTTGTCATCCCATCCAAGCCTGCAGCCATTGTTTTGTAGCCACTCAAGAATAGACCTTCTCTATTTTGCTGCCTCGTGGAAATAATATTCTCCTCACACGAGCCCCACTTAAATTAGAGGCGTGAGGAATTTAGGTCTTCTTAGTTCCTTAGTGTGGTTTTCTTTTTCAAGAGATAAAAAACACAAAACTTAGAATCTGAAGACCTGGGACCTTTTGCCAGGAGAGCAGAGCAATCCCAGACATACCATTCCTCCCTAGACACGCCTCAGTTTCCCCAGCTGTTACAGATGGGAGATTGTCTACTGTCTCCCTCTGGGGAGTGTTCTCGTGGTGAATTGAATGGTGTCTATGAAAATAAGCTTTGGAGACACAGAAGCTGTGTTTAGCAGCTTAAACAAGCTTCTCTCTACTAATGACTTAAGAAGTTTATTGAGAAGCCATTTATTGCTGTATGAGCAAAGCTAAGCTCCTTACCCTAGTTTCGCATTTGTGGGATAAATAGCAGTTCGCTTCCTTTGGTTTAGTCGGGACATGCCCTGAGATTGGACTGGAACAATGATGTGGCTTAACCAGGCCAGGCAGCCTTTATGTTGGATATCCAGCTACTCAGCATTGCAGTGTCCTGTGAAACAAGAGCACAAATACACAAAGGCAGGGCCACATTGCAGCGTCGGGATGAGGGGCATGAGGTAATGACCCACCACAGGGACAGTCAAAAGAAATGCCCAACAGCATTTTCATTGTATTTCATGGGTTCTTTCTGATTAGTAAGAGAAGGATATGGGATGGTGCTAAACATGCAATTTTAACAAGTAGCATTTTGGCCAAGGGATGTGCTAAACTCACAGACTTTCCCTTTTTGTCTTCTCAGATGGAAATATTGCCAGTGAAGACAGTTCCCTCTCAGATGCCCTTGTTCTAGAGGATGGTAGGTTGTCCGTGTCTTGCTTGAGAACTCGGAGCACAGATTAAACTGGGATTAAGCTGTGTGTAGTCTGGGACAGCCCAGTGGGAAGGCAAGAGCCAGTCCAAGATGGCAGCCGGATTCCTCACAAATCTCTCATTTCCCAGTGTCTCCTATTTGGTTGGGAGTGGGTGGGTGCTACATAGCCATGTCTATTGGAATTTTAGTATTTCCTGTGGCCCAGAGGTCAGATTTAAGGTGATATTCAGTGAGTGATGCTTCACATTTTTAGTTGCCAAAACCACGTTTTTAACTAAACAGAGAATCTGAACACCATGCGTAGTTTCCTTTTGAGTATTCATAATTTCTGGAAGAAAGAGGTGGACATTGATTTGGATCCCAAATCAAAGATTGAAACCTACTGGGAGAGCCTGGGAGCTTCAGGGACACAAGAAACTCTCTATACCTTCCTGAGAAATAGTGAAAATGAAGAGGAAGATGTCCCTTTGGATGCCTGGTCACGCCTTGAAAATCATCTTATTATTTCCCAGGGAACTCTAAAAACCTCATGATTATCAGGATATTTTCTTGGGAAATTCTTAGAGAAACACAACTGATCCCCCCCCTCACCCCCTAGCCCACCATCACACATTGGGAACGAAAGGATTCCAGACACGCAACCATCTCCGAGAAAGTTCCTGTGGCTGGTTAAACCAAAACTTGGGAGGCCGGGGTGTTAATGATATGGAAATATATTAAGTGGCAGTTAATTTTTTGCTCTTAGGGAACCCTCAGGCGGGTAGTGATAAGTGGCTATTCAGACAGAAAACATTAAAGGTCTACCCAAGTCATAGCCATAATGATAATTGCAAGAATAATAGTAATTGCTATTGATGTGGGGAACGGCTGGCGGGTTATTCACCCAGTTGTCTTGGCCCCTGGCGGGTTATTCACCCAGTTGTCTTGGCCCCGCTATGAGCAATCAGATGGTAGTATTTTTATCGTCAGCTTCATTGCATGGTGGGGAGGAGATGGGGCCACCGGGGAGCAGAAAGCTGTGTTTCGAATATTAGAGATCCAGCCCTGGTTTGGGCCTCTGTGGACTCCAGTCTCTCCAGGGGAGGCAACGAGAACGAGTCAGTGAGATTCCTCTGTAATAGAGGAGTTAGGGAGGTTTATGTAGTTGTTAGCGAATTTTGATGCATCGTTTGTAAGTACAGTTTCCTTCCCACGTTCCAGACCTGCAGCCTCTGCAGGGGCGTTAGGGCCTCACTGGGACCTCCCCCCCACAACTCCCATCGCAGGCTCCCTCCTTCTGGGAACTCTTTCCTTTGCTGATTTGAGTACTAAAAGAGGAGTGGAAGCCTAGCGTGTGTCCAGGGTTCAAGGATGGGGGATTGAGAAGTAGGCTTGGAAGACAATACTAGATGGAGATGGAAAGGTCATGGGGCTTCTGAGGTTTGCTTCTGTGTATTTTTCCCCTCCAACTCCCACCTCTGCCTCTCTGCCTTCACGAGGAACACTGCATTTTTCCTGCCTCTGTCTGCTCAAGGCCGCCCTCCCCCAGGTTCTCCACACTGGATGTCTTCCTTCCTTAACCCCTCCCCAGCCCCTCTCCCAGCCTTGCCCACTTTTGACCCCTGCCAGATGACTGGTTCTTAAACAGGATTTCCATCCTGACACATCCATGCTTAAGTTGCAGAGTTTTCCTGTGGCTTTCAGACCGAATCCTGACTCCTTAGCCTGGAATTGAAAGCCCCCTGTCAGCTGGGGCTCTTGCTTGTCCCAGTGTGCACAGTAGGTCTGCACTCCCTCTCCCCTTCTGCTCTGCCCCCCCAGGCACAGCCCCAGTTGGATGCAGCCCTGGGCTCTTCCCTTTGTCCGCCCCTCTGCCATCCACGCTGATTCCCCTCCCACCAGCCTCGCCTACTCTTCCCTCTTTGACTGACGGACTTCACTTCCTCTGAAAGTCCCCCGGCACCCTGAGGTGTTCGATCATCACTCCCCCGAAGGCAGGCACTAGTCTTCTTTCATATCTACTGTTTGTAGCTCGTCTCCTTCCCAGAGACCCTAAGGCAGTTGCAGAATGCAAATGTCACACAGGAACACGTTACAAGCCAATATAGACAGTCTGAAAAAGCAGAGACGGTAGATCGCTAGAGCCACCGGCAGGTAATTACACTCGACAGATAAACGTTCATTCATTTTTTCCAAAAAATATCTCTTGAGCACCTACTATGCATCAACGGTCATTCTAGGCCCTGAAGATGTAGCCGTGAACAAAACAGACAAAACCTGCTGGAGCTGAAACTCCCCTGAAGCAAATTAGACGCGGACCGTCTATTGAAGGAACACTGACAGTATAATAATGACTATATTTGGCTGTTGGGTGTGAAGCAATCATTTGTCGTTGGTGTTTAATGAAATTCAGCCTTGACTCCATTTGTAGATAATCAAAAGGGAAACTGCTCTTCCCTTTTAGTGCTGCTCCAAGGTTGGGCTTGGTTTGCTCTGGTTCGACTTGTCTTGACAACTGGGGAAGAGTCATGGGGCACCTTCAAAGGACGGATGCCTGTCTGGCCCCCAGAGGTTGATGTCGGGGCAGAGGTGGGCGGGGGTGTGTCTGGGGGCCGTGGGAAGGATGACCCTTGCTCAGTGCCTCTCTTTCCGTCTTTGTGCAGAAGACTCTCAGGTCACCAGCACACTGTCCCCCTTACAGTCCCCTCACAAGGGACTCCCTCCTCGGCCACCATCGCACAACAGGCCCCCTCCTCCCCAGTCCCTGGAGGGACTCCGGCAGATGCACTATCACCGCAACGACTATGACAAGTCCCCCATAAAGCCCAAAATGTGGAGTGAGTCCTCCTTAGATGAGCCTTACGAGAAGGTCAAGAAACGTTCCTCCCACGGTCATTCCAGGTGAGCGGGGTCGGGGAGGTCACTGAAAGAATCAAAGGCTGCCCCAAATAGCATCCACCAGTGGCAAAATCCCAATCAGCCTATTTCCTCCTTCCTGGGGTGGTCTTTCAACAGCACCGCGCGCACAGCGCCCTCTGCTGCTGACCCTGTCGAGGTGCAGATTTGTCATTCCAAGGGAAATTGGGTTTTTGGCTCACAGTCAGTGTGTTGGCAGATGGCTTTAATGTTAAATTCCACGGGAATTAATTAGGAAATCTTAGGTAGCCTTATTCCAGAATGGTAAGTCAGAGACCACTCGTAGGAATCCCAAAGTGGTTTCAAACCTTAAACCATCCTCCAGCAGAATTCTGGAGCCAAACAGCTGTAACCTTAGCTGGGCATTATCAGCTCGTTACTTGGCTGATGATGTAGAGAGGGTTTTTTGGAAGAGATTTTTGGTCTGCTTCTCTGTTTTTCTCATTTCCTTTCGTTACACCCCATAAAGCTGTAAGTGGGTGCCCAGACAGGTAAATATTTGTCTTTTGGAAAACAGACACTGTGGTTGAGGGCAAGGCCTTCACAGAACACTCACGCTACCTGTTCCAGAGAAGGTTGACGAGGGTCTTCATCTCACATGCCATGGGGGTCAGGGACGGGAAGCGCCACCCACTCCTGGGGGAAAGGGTGAGAACCAGAGTAGAGATCTGAGGGAGCGATCCTGGGCAAGCTTTCCTGCCATCAAGATTGATGTCCCAAGGCTTAGTCAGCAACCGGGGAACAGGTGCGGTTCTGCCTGGCAGTGACCAGCACGGCCTCCTCTGGTTTGCAGTGGCCACAAGCGTTTCCCCAGCACGGGGAGCTGCGCCGAAGCAGGCGGGGGAAGCAGCTCCCTGCAGAACAGCCCCATCCGCAGCCTGCCTCACTGGAACTCACAGTCCAGCATGCCGTCCACGCCAGACCTGCGGGTCCGGAGTCCCCACTACGTTCATTCCACGAGGTGAGTCCACTCCGCCCTTGGCCATCTCCCTCCCTAAACCAGACCTTCCTTTGTAAACTTTGGCAGTGCTGACTCCAACCTGGTCCAGATAATGGGTGAGCTAGAGTCAGGCCTGAACCAGTGAGGTAGGTTCTCCTTAAAATGAGGCAGAATAGAAAACTGAGCTGGTAGCAGTAAGCCCGTGTTAGTCAAGAGACCCTTCTATCCTACTGTCCATGCTCCATGGGCACTGGGAGTAAGCCAGAGAATCCTCTGGAGACAGAGGGCGTGGAAGGAGCTTTCCTAATCCAAATGCAGGCAGGAAAGGCCAGCCGGATTAGCCAGGAAGAGTGTTGGGACCAGAACGACCTTGTACTGCTGGGCTCATCTTTATTGGATAGTCCTCATATATCTTTCTACTGCGGCCTAAATTTATTCGGACTTTTTAATGCCTCAAGACGTAAATTCATTAAAGCGCAAAGGGAACAGGCAAAAGTGAGGCTCCCGTGAATCACACCTTAATTTTCTAACAAAAGGCAAAACCAAAGCCATCATTCCATTTTATCAAAAACTGAGCCCATAGGGACCGTGGCCCAAGGGACAGATGGTGTGATCTGCCATAAGTAGTGACCCATTTTATGTGGGATAAGGTTGAGCTCTCCAGGCAAGATTGCTTCCTTCCTTCCTTCATCCATGCATTCATTCATGCATTCTTCATTCATGCATTCATGCAACAAATATTATCAAGTGCCTATATGAACCAGGTACTATTCTAGGGGGTAGAGCAGTGAAGGAAACGGACCACACCCCTGCTCTCCTCAGATTTTAGTTGGGAGAGAGTCACAGTGAAAAAATATGTCAAGCAATGATAAGCACTAAGAATAACAATGAACAGGACAAGGGGCTAGAGAGAGAAGGGAGAGATCATCTTTTCAATGGGGGCATCAGAGAAGGCCTCTGTAGTAAGGTGACACCTGAGTAGACACCTGAGGATACTCAGGGGACAGTAAGGTCAGAGCCCTGGATGCAGGCCTGCGCTTGGCATATTCCCAGGAGGCCAGTATGGCCAGAACAGAGTGATGGAGAGGGTGGGACCAGAGAGGAAACTGAGAACCGAGTCATAGAGGGCCACATGGTGGGGACTTCACATTCTATCTAGAAGGACAGTCAGAACTAGAATTCGCCTCTTCCTGGACTTGGCCAACCCGTTTACCTGTAGTCCTTGCATCTTGTCCCTAACATATTGCTGGATAGTCATAGTGTGGACCTGGATAAGCAGAATGGATGACACACAGTAGTGGCCTGGTAAGTATTGCATCCGTCATTTTTTAGTGTTTCCTGTACCACCAACCTTCCAATTTAAGGTCTTCATGGGCAATGGAAATCTGTTTATGTGGATTTTATACTGGTATTTAGTTGAACCATATGAAGGGCTTCTGCTGGACTGTTTTGTGACCTACAAAAATGGGCATGTTATCTAGTTTAGCATAATACTAGAATAGGGTTTCTCTTGGTTCTTTTTCTATCTATAGAATCCCTTTCCACCTTAAAAAAAAAAAAAGCCCCTGGTTACTGGCATACATTTTTCAGAGAAGAACCCTCCTGTGGGTTGTCTTCAGTCCCCCCTCCCACTCGGAATCCAAAGTCACAGCGGAGGCCCAGCTCGCCTCCAGGGATCAGCAGCCCCCTCCTGCCCCGTCTGCACCTGGGAACAAAGGGGAGCATCTGGACGGCCAGGGCAACCCTGTCTAGGCTCTCAGTTTCCCAGGCGCGCATTTGCTGGAGGTTCCGGGCTGCGTGCGTTTTGCTCTTTCCCGAATGCGATGATTGCAGAGCCCCTCCCTCCTCCCGGACACCCCTCTCCTGGGCCCCCCAGACCCACCGAGCCATCTCCCCGCAGGTCAGTGGACCTCAGCCCCACGCGACTGCACAGCCTCGCCCTGCACTTTCGGCACCGGAGCTCCAGCCTGGAGTCCCAGGGCAAGCTCCTGGGCTCGGAGAACGACACGGGGAGCCCCGACTTCTACACCCCACGGACTCGTAGCAGCAACGGCTCCGACCCCATGGACGACTGTTCCTCCTGCACCAGCCACTCGAGCTCGGAGCACTACTACCCGGCGCAGATGAACGCCAACTACTCCACGCTGGCCGAGGACTCGCCGTCGAAGGCGCGCGCGCGGCAGCGGCAGCGACAGCGCGCGGCGGGCGCGCTGGGCGCGGCGAACTCGGGCAGCATGCCCAACCTGGCGGCGCGCGGCGGCGGCGCGCACGGCGTCTACCTGCACAGCCAGAGCCAGCCGAGCTCGCAGTACCGCATCAAGGAGTACCCGCTGTACATCGAGGGCAGCGCCACGCCCGTGGTGGTGCGCAGCCTGGAGAGCGACCAGGAGGGCCACTACAGCGTCAAGGCGCAGTTCAAGACCTCCAACTCGTACACGGCGGGCGGCCTGTTCAGGGAGAGCTGGCGCGGCGGCGACGAGGGCGACGCGGGCCGCCTGACGCCGTCGCGCTCGCAGATCCTGCGGACTCCATCTCTGGGCCGCGAGGGCGCCCACGACAAGGGCGCGGGGCGCGCGGCCGTCTCGGACGAGCTGCGCCAGTGGTATCAGCGCTCCACAGCCTCCCACAAGGAGCGCAGCCGCCTGTCGCACACCAGCTCCACCTCCTCGGACAGCGGCTCCCAGTACAGCACCTCCTCCCAGAGCACCTTCGTGGCGCACAGCAGGGTCACCAGGATGCCCCAGATGTGCAAGGCCACGTCAGGTGAGAGTGGGGACGGGGGAGCAGCCCTGCGCGCACGTGGTCCAGCCTGAGTGTGAACTGTTGACCGATTTCAAGGGCTTCCAGATTTTCTTAGAGCTTGCAGTGACAAAGAGAACGTTAATTCTAGAAACCTAGCTGCCAGATGTGTGAGACTTGACGTCTTCCGACCCTCCTCCTTCACCCCCTCCCATTCTAGCCCCGATTTTGCTGAGTGACAAAGATCGGGGGGCAGGGGTGCGATTCCGTGTGGGCTGGGCCATTACAGCTTCCTTAGTAGCGGTGCAAACCATCCCTCCAGCCACCTCTCCTTCTAAGGACAGATGTCAAAGGCATTATGTGAAGTCATGTCTCAGGGTTTGTCCAGTCAAAGGTGCACCTTCCCTGGCGGACAGTGAGATGCTATTACATTAGACTCCTAAGTGGCACCCTTACAGAGGAAAGCTTGCTTTGGGCACGGACTTGGGTCATGCAGCCCTGAGATCTGGCCGGCGTCTCCCCAGGTGGAGGCAGACTGGCTACGAAGGGAGTGGCCGAGCTGAGCGTTTGACCTCACCTGTGACTGGGAACTCCTGACTGCTCCTTGCCTTCCCATTTTAATGATATTGGGATGCAACCAAAGTAATCTTCATAAAGTGCTTTCAATACGTTGATATTACATCTTAAAATTTTCATAATTAAGGGGTGCCTTGTAGTCTTGTACTCAGAGCACTGAGCAGTACTGAATCAGTAAAAAATGGAAGAAACCGTCCTTTCCCTTAAGATGTTACATTCCCTTCCCACTCCCTCTCCAAGGAATAATGAGGATGATGCTATCCAGCGATTGTTCAGCAGTCACTAGCGTATATGAACTCCTGGACACACTCGTAGCATCATAAAGAGAGGGGAGACTCGTGCAGGGATAAGACACTGTAGCCCATTGACTGTAAGAAAAGAAAGTGGGGGAGGATTTCGAGACATGATAAAAATGATTTAGAAAGTATAAGAATAAAAGGAGAGTCAGCAGCAGATGGAAGGAACTCCACGTCAGGATGTGACTTGTGCCTGGAAAGAGGCTTAAGTCAGGGCAAAGATCAGGGGAGAGAGGGCGATCTTACAGAAGAAAAGGTGGGGTTCATTTCTGGGGAGCTGAAGGAGACGCCTGGGGACTGGAGAGAGCAGGGCAGAGAGTAAGGACCGGCTGGCTGCCCAGGTGTGCCATGCCACACGGCTCCTGCATCTCTTCCCGTGTACCCATTGACTTGTTTATTTTGGTGCACTGGCCAAATAACAAGTTCCAGAGAAGAGAATAGAAGTGATTCAGGCAATCGTGAGAGAACCATGGACCTCAATGAGCCTTCCCCATATTCCTACTTCGTCTGTAAAGTTAGCCCAGTGAAATGCGCCACCAACTTCCCGGGAGGGTTTTGAGAACGAATGAATGAGTATATGAAGCATGCCATTTCAAGAGCGTGGTTCTCTGTAAACCTGCTGGAAGCAGCAACGGTCCGAGGAGGGACAGGAGCGTATGTTCCTTCAAACTGCAGCACTTGCCTAGTAGATTTGCTTTACTTAAAGAGATCAGGTAAATCTTTCGGAACATATTTTAAGACTAAAAATTCTAAGAAGCTGGATCTGAGGTTTCCTGATGAAAAAGATTCCATTCCCAAGAAAGCAAAGGATGCCTTTAAGTAGGATTTACTTCCTACTAAGTTTTCCCCACTAGGAAAATCCTGCCTACGTCCGTCAACTCCTAGCAGTCAGATCTGGAGGAGCTGTTAAAAACCCTGCCCCCTTGGAAGGTCTTAAAGTGGTAAATTATAAGCCTGGAAAGGCAAAGAGAGCAAGCTGTGAGAACCTTTCTGGAACTTCTCTGTTCTTAACGAAGAACACAGTTTTAACCGTGGGCCACATCTGAAAATGCCCTGAGGTGTATCTCCCTGGGGTCCAGAGAAAGAGGCTCTCCCTGCTTCTCAGCCCAACCCAGCTCTCCCTCAAAGGACTGTGTGGGCATCGGGTTCTTTGCTGCTGTCTAGCCTGTCCCCATTCCTGTGGCCACTTCCCAGTGGCAGAGCAGGGGCGTGGGATCCCAGGTCAGCCTGACTCAGAATGGAGCTGCATGGTTTGGGGGAGAAGATGGAATTAGCCGAATGTGGGGGAGGGATGGATGTTTCCCCACTGTGACCCTGCCACGGGGTCATAGCGAGCATCCCTGGGAAGAAGGTCCCTCACAGACCCCCCGTGTCTGACGCCCGTCTTTTCTGCGCCACCTACACACAGCTGCCTTACCTCAAAGCCAGAGAAGCTCAACGCCATCGAGTGAAGTTGGAGCGACCCCCCCAAGCAGTCCCCACCACATCCTAACCTGGCAGACTGGGTGAGTTCCCCTTTCAGACCTTTAATCCTCCGCTTCCAGGTGCTAGAATGATCCTCAGCATTCCTTGTCAGGTAGGAAGAGTGCAATGAGTGTCAGATCCTAGTGACAGAAGAAGAGTTTATCAGCAGCAGAGTGAGGAGTGTTCGTTACGGGGAAACCCCTTCCTTTCTAAAGAAGCCCCATGAACTGCTGGTACCCTCTACCCCTTTCCTTTCCATCACTGTCCCTTCATGCGGGTGAATTCTCTCTTTTAAAGTTGGCAGTGGTCCCGGAACAGCGGGGAAGGTGGGTGTCAGAAGTCGAATTGCACTTCTTTGGTCAGAATTCCAGGCAGCATTTGATTTGGGTTCTGATTGTGCCAGGCTGACTTCAAAATGCCAGGCAAGAAGGAGAGAGGGGAGACAGAACGGTTTAGGCACCTGCTCTGGGCTGGGCCTGGCCCAATGTTTTAGATGCTTTGCAGTGTCAGGATGCATCTTAAGAAAAAAGGCAGGAGGCTCAGATCCCATCTCGGTCCTGGCCAAATGCTTATTCTTAATCAACAAAGGGAATCAGGTACCTTGAGACCTTTAAGAAGCGGCCCACAGCAAAATGAACCCCAAGTTCAGCTCCTTTTGTGGCTTTAAATGTAGGCATAGAGCGTTATAATCTCGTGGCCATTTGATCTACTGAAGAGTCCAGCAGATGCACATAACCTGCTTTCTTCACAATTCCTGCCTTTTCTGATGCTCCTAAGACGTCACCTCTAAGTAGATGTTATGTCCTATCAGTGCCTGTTGGGTACAGGAGTTATGGGTCCCTCTATCTGGCTTTATTCAGTTTCTAGTTTGCTGGACCATCAGTGGGGATGTCTGGAAAAATTTGACAGCTGTGAGTTGAATCATCAGAAAAAACCAGGACCCAAATTGGCTTCACTGACTGCATTTCAGGCTCCCATGCTTGGCAGACATTTCTTATTCTTGAAAACTTATCTATAATGATTTTAAACCAGGCTTTATGGTGCCTTAGTATTTGATAGAAGAGAAGGGGAGCTAACTTTTATTGAGTGCTTGCTGTGTACTCAAAGGCTGGGAGCTTCTACTAACATAAATGAGCTCATCCGATCCTCACTGCAAACTGGCAAGGGAAGTACCCAGGCCTTTGAGTTTTATGGACGAGGCGCAGAGAAAGTAAACTGCCTTGCCCAAAGTCACACAGCTGGATGGAGCTGGAATCTTAGCCTTGCGCTCTGTGATCCCAAAGCCCTGTCTTTTCCCACCAGGCCAGTGGTTCTTAATGTTCGGTCCCCACACCAGCAGCATGAGCATCACCTGGGCTCTTGTTAGAAATGCAGATTCTTGGGCCCATCCATGACCTACTGACTCAGCAGCTCTGGGGTGGGACCCTGCAGTCTGTGTGGTAACAAGTCCTCCAGGGTTTTCTGATGCACTCAAGTTTGACAATCCCTGAAGTACCCCAAGCTCCCTCTTAGTCCTTATGAATTAAGAGAGCGTACAGTCCCGACTACACTGTTCTTGTGTCCACTCCCACTTCTTGGTCTGTCTTTCGAGCAACAGTCACCCCTCTGTCCTTACTACAGGTCATAAAATACTCCCTTACATGCCATCCACACCCTGGCTCTAGCTCGTGTGGTCAGGCAGCTGCTGCAAAGCCTAGGGCCCAAGATTTCACCAAGATTCATTGATAAAAGGATGGCAGATCTTCTCTATATGTGGTACCTCCAGTGGCTAAACCATCTCACCCAAGTAAGGAACTTCTGATTTCTGGCACGCTCTCTCTGGATCCTCCAAATTTTCTGGATCATGCCCAGTCTCACCTGATCCAAATATATGATTATTTGACTGAAAACAGCAGGCTCTGGAATTTATGAGCACCCCTCACATGTCTACACACTTGAGATGGTCTTGAAACCTGCCATATTTCACCACCTACAGCTAGTGAGGACTCAAGACAAATTCGAAAGCAAAAGATATTTTGGTCCTCGAAGTAAAGTTTTATCAGATTGAGCTGAATTATCGTTAACAATAACTGTTCTCTGTGATGTGGTAAGAAAATGAGAAATGGGTAAAAAGTGGTACAGCCTGCCTCCCTGATAAAACCAAAGAGGTCTTTTGACTCATTACTCATGGGGGTTGAAAGTTCTGCGTGACGTATATTCTTTGTCACTAACACTTGGGTGTATAGTCAACTGGTCTTGCCAACGTATTAATAAGCTACTAATCATGTCTGTGTCAGTTCCTCTCTTTAACATGACCTCTCTTCTCTTCCTTCTGCTTTCCTTTGTTCAGAGAAGCAACAGAAAACTCGCCCATTATGGATGGGTCTGAGTCTCCAACTCACCAAAGTACTGAGGAATAGAGGTATCGTAAGGGAATGCTTTGTTCTTACGGCCCTTCCGCTTCCCCCTCATGACTTTGTGGTCTCAGATGTGCTGCACGTGGGTTGCCCTTCCCCATATCTTAACTTCCAGAAGGAAACATCTGAATGGTGTGGAAGCTACTGTTTGTATGTCTTGTTTCTAGATAGATGTGGATCTCGATATATGTTCATATGTATGTTTTTACATCAGATGTTAGATACTCCCGATGCTACTTCCCAGAAAAGACCTCAGAGTATGTTTTGGACCTTCCCAGGCTCTACAAGCATACATATACTTGTAGAAGCTTTTACTGGTTTAGTAAATGTCTGGGGAGCACTTCGGAGCCATGGTCCCCAAGACCCAAAGCAGTCAGACTCAAATAAGTCAAAGAAAGGCCCCATTGAAGGAATCACTTCCTTAGTAATCAATGCCCATGAAAAGAACAACATCATGTAGTTTATGGTTCAAAGTACCAAGGGCAGACGGAATTGTTCCAGAAGCACCTGGAGATCACCCATTATTTCGTCCCTGCATTCTTGAGTGACAGCTAGGTACTCTACCAAATGCTGTTTTCCAAAATGTGGTCCATAGACGAGCATGAGCATCAGCAACAGCAGCAGCAGCATCAGCAGCAGCAGCAGCAGCAACAGCAGCATCACCATCACCTGGGAGCTTGTTAGAAAGCTAGGCTCCTGGGCCTAGTGAATTTGAATCTGCATTTTAACAAGATCCCTGGGTGAATGAAATGCACGTTAGAATTCTCAAAGCACTGCTATAGTGGGCATAAAAACAGTAACACCTGGTCTGGTTCCTGTCCTCAGGGACCAAAATCTAACTGGGACACAAGACATTGAAATTAAATAGCATTTCAAGGCTTAACAAAAAAGATAAGGATACCATTCAAAAGTGGATAAAAAGCCATAAGTTTATTTAATAAAAAAATTGAACTCTGACTATATTCAAGAAACCATGTTAGAGATCAGAGTTCCAGGAGTTCAAATTGAAATCAACAATTTGAAAGTCTATCAGGAGACATACAAGGGGAGTAAGAAACTGTGGCATTTTTGTATTAAGTGCTCTGAGACTTTAAACAAAGTGCTAAAAGGATTCCGAGGCCTGACTTCAAAGGCCTGCAATGGGAGGAGGGGGGTTAGACAGGTGGGGCTGAGAGAGGCCGTGCCAAGGGCAAAAACACAGATGCAGAAACAAGCAGGGTGCTTGGGGGTCAGCGCAGAGTCCCATTTTGCTGTAGAGAAAGAGCCGGACTTCAGCCTGAAAAGTCAAGGAGGACAAGAGCCTGAACAAATTAGGAGAGTGACAGGGAACAATATTTACTGCCGGTCCCTGGAGTTGGTACATGGAGGATTAGGAAAATAGGGGCTTAGCCTTTGAGAGGAAGGTGGTGGTAAAAAAAAATTCAACTGAGTAAAACTGAGAGATCTTCTTGGCTTTATTGAATTATTCATGAAATGGGCAGCATCCATCCAGCAGGTAGGAGCTCCAAGGAGCTGTACAAAATGGAAGACTTTTACAGGCAGAGAGGAGCAGGCACAAGGAAGCTCTACTAGGCAAAAAAGCAGGTCGTTATTGCAAGGTCACCTTCCTTTAGGGGGTGGCTAGGGTCTGTCAGGAAGATCATCTAGCTAGTGCTGATCAGGAGATTCCTGAGGGACTGGTTTAAGATTCCATTTCTGGGAGAGCCGAAACTAATTAAGTCTTGATTTGGTGACAAGGAGTTTAGTGTAACTGACACCATTTTGGATCTGTTGTCTTATTAACAATTCTCCACTTTTGACCAGATTCTCAGCCTGGGAGATGTGATCAACATTTAAGGCGTTAACACTGCTCCCAGCTACCGCTCTGGAGTTCTCGCAGTTTTTTGCTGAATTTCTGTGTGGTATTCACAGGTCGTGACATCATGTTCACATTCTTTAAGTCAGTCATTCTCTTTGTTCCTTTTCTGACAATCTATTCTTAGATCATTTATTTGCTTGGTGGTTAGCGGTCGAGAACATGCATTTAAAGCTTTTGAGAGAATGCAGCACACCAGGGAGATTATAATTATTATAAACAGGATCATCCCGATGTCTGGAGAGCACTTAGGAGCCGTGGTCCCCAAGACCCAAAGCAGTCAGACTCAGATAAGTCAAAGAAAGCCCCCATTGAAGGAATCACTTTCTTAAGCCGATGTTCAGTGATCTTATGTAACTGAGTCTCAACTTCCCCGTGTTAACCCAGGTGCGGCAAGTAGTGCTGGCCGCAGCACAGACACCTCCTTGCTCAGCTAAAAGATAATCAAGGTCTATCTTATTATCAAGAACTTTGGCCAGAGAGCCTAGGGATTTTTGTTGAGCAGCTGTTGCTTTAGTAGCAGATTCTGCAGTATCTTCAAGAGTTAAGGAGAGGTTCCTGATCACAGCCTCACTCACGCTTACTCCGAGCCAGGGGAGCAGAGCTCTGCCAAGGGAAGCAAATTCTGAATCCTGAATGCTTTTTGGTAATTGCCACTTGAGTCTGTGCCTCAGGACTCAAAAGCTGACAGCCATGGAGGCCAGAAAAATGTAAGCGTCTGTACACCACACAGGTGGTTTCATTTTGGTTACCCTTGCTTTATATCCCTTTCTTTGTACAGAGGCTGGAGGCCAAGTTCCCCTAGTCTGGGGTTGTTTACCAGACAGGAAATGGATGCCAGGGTTAGGGGGTATGACTTGATAGAGAGGAAGCTGAGTTTGGTCCATAGAAACTGAGGCAGTGGAAATTGGAGAAGTTTGTAACGGGCAGAACTACAGGATCACCAGCATCGTGGCAAACCCACCAGTCATTTGGAGGTTGCATATTCCCCTTGGAAGGCCTGAGATATGCAAACAACAGCATAATCTTTCCAGGCAAGAGCAAGGCAAAAGGTGGACGAAAGAATCATAAAGACCCTCATGGTGTAAGAATTAGGAAAAGGACGAAGAGGGAAGGAGGAATGGAAAGATCATTCTTGATCCGACGTCTGGAGAGGAAGCAGTCTGCCTCACTGCCGGCTGCTCCTCTTCCTAGTCAATTGGACTTTGAGGGCCCCAGCTTTGGCGCAGGACCAGATGTCAGGCGGAGCCTTCTTCAGTTGTGAAATGTGCACCCAAGGTTCGACACCTTGTAATTTGGCAGTGGTGTCAGTGGTTAAGAGCTCTTGGTAGGGTCTTTTCCGTGAATCTCACCTTTGCAAAAGCATCAGAGTAAAAAGTAACTGTCTGTTGGGGGCCAGCCCTGTGGCCAAGTGGTTAAGTTTGTGTGCTCCACTTCGGCGGCCCAGGGTTTCACCGGTTTGAATCCTGGACACAGACCTGGCACCACTCGTGAGGCCATCCTGAGGCAGCGTCCCACATGCCACAACTAGAAGGACCCACAACTAAAATATGCAACTATGTACTGGGGGGATTTGGGGAGAAAAAGCAGAAAAGAAAAAAAAAGATTGGCAACAGTTGTTAACTTAGGTGCCAATCTTTAAAAATATAAATAACTGTCTGTAAATGACAAAAGACATAAAAACGCCCGTGGTTAAAGATCTGATGAGACTTCATCTGATGAGAATTGACAAAGAAATTTGGTTATTTTTGATACACACTGTTTTAAGATAACAAATTATGACTGATACCATTGTACCTGGACATTTCAGATTTCTAGGAACTTCCAACAATTTCTGGCACACTCACATTATTAACATACATCCATACAAGTAATCTAAGAAGGTTTGTCATCACTTATTTGACAACACTTTCCATGTAATCTAACATACCAAATAAACCTAATTAATACAATATGTCTCTTTTACAAGGTGAAAGAGAAATCCTTTGAGATTTTCCAGGGGCCCTCTGGGAAATTTCAGAGTTACTTGAGGTCAAAAAGACACCGTTTATTTTTAAAGATTGGCACCTGAGCTAACATCTGTTGCCAATCTTCTCTCTTTTTGTTTTTCTCCCCCAAACCCAGCAACACATAGTTGTATATTCTAGTTGTAGGTCCTTCTGGCTCTGCTGTGTGGGATACCACCCCAGCATGGCCTGATGAGCAGTGCTAGGTCCGCGCCCAGGATCCGAACCCACAAAACCCTGGACCACTAAAGTGGAGCATGTGAACTTAACCACTCAGCCATGGGGCCCAAAAAGACACCATTTAGAACTTGAGTTTGGGAAGTCGTCAAAATGTCAAAAAGTTTGAACATAGGACTATATAGGATCACAGATCATTATGAAATAATAATTATCTGTTTAACCAAAGTGACAATAGAAGATGTTAAAGGCAAACACAGAATGTTAGATGGTTGTGAACAAGCCTTAGCTCTTTTAATATTGAGAAGACTGGGTTTTCTTAATTAATCGATGATCTGAGAAAGACCATGCGAAGCCCAGTAAATTACTTTGATAAGACACAAAATATTTGCTGTTCAGACAGATTACTTAAAAGGTAAAGAAACTTTCACAATCACTCATCAAAAGCAGACCAAAGTCCAATAAAACTTTATCCTTTGAACAGAGAGAAAACCAAATTCTGATTTTGCACCAGTGTACTTTTGATATTAAAACTCATTAAAAAAAACTTACCTAAATCCATCCTATCTTAGCCAGCTTGACCACACATAAAAATCCCTTCTCAAGATTCCTTTTTACAAACGTCCTACAACTTCTTAACAATCATTTAGAGTTTGTCATATATAGTTTTTTCCCATTCTGGAACGATCACTTTACTTTCCTTGCCTACATTTAATGCGCAGTTGTTCCTTGTACCCTGATTATTTCTAAGTAGTTTTAATTACATATATTGGTTAGAATTCTTAAACCTCAGAATCCTTAATTCCTAATGAAAATAAAAAGTAAGAAATTGTGAACTGTCTGTTACACCAGCATTCTGTGCATTGGCAAACTTATACATACATTTCATAGTTTCTGCAAGTATATTCTTCCTCACAGTAAATATTTCACTGTGGCACAAAGCATGTTTACTAATAGACCCAAATATCTAATTTCTCTGTAAAAGGAAGCCAAAAGTAGATAATCCTATGTTGAGTAATTCATATTTCAGTATTTTATCTTATTTGGAAATGATCTAGATATTCAGTGAAGATACATCATTTAACTTATTTCAATATAACTTTAGGGTTTCAAGTTACCAAAAAGATTTTGGAAACTATTTTTTGAGTAGACATACCATAAGCCTAATTATTGCTGAAAAGTTGTTTTATAAACTTTTATCTTACTTACATCTCTACTTAATTTACTTCTTCTTAACAATTATGTTTATATTACTCATGAAAATTTCGTTAAGACATTAAACAGCTGCCCATCAACTTAAGTTATCTTTCTTACTGACAGATTCTGCAACAGAGATAACATGAGCTTATTTGACTTTTAGTAAAACTAGGTAGAATAAAAGTATTATATTTAATGCTGATAACTCTAAAGACATGCCTGTTTTAATTAAGCCAGCAAACTTAAACTAGGCTTTATTTGCCAAAGATTATCCTAGATCACATGAACTTGAAAAACATTGGGTTAGTTTTTATCTTCCTGAGAGTATATTTAATTTATATAGCGCTTGTTTGTCTTTAAGCCAATTAAATAGAGCTCTTTATCAATTAATTTTGGCAATATCATCTGGAGGCAGAAAAAATCACACATTTATAACGTACATACATAGACATACACAAACATACAGACACAAAGATCTTATAGCTTTTGTTTTAAATTTTTAGCCATGAGATAACTATGATAATGCCAAATTCACTCATTTATAAAAGAACAGTTGGATCCAAATCATGTTTCTAGCAGAAGGGATAAGATAAGGTTACCTGTTCAGATGGCGTTAACTTTTTACTAATATTTGTAGGGAAGACAAGGTTTTTCATTTGCCTAGTTTCCCAGTAACCTTTCCCTCCCTTTTTTTCCTTCTGTTAAGAATTACCCTGGATCCTACAGAAGACCAGGTAGAACATTTACATCTCAAAGGCACAGGAAAGAATGCAAGTTCCTCCAAGAAGGATTTTGCTTTCCTAAGGCCAGAATTTTTACAGTACCTGCAAGCCTTTTGAGATGAACAGAGGAGATTTGGGGATTGGTAAAAAGGAGAGGTGGGCTCCCAATTGCTTCTAGAGCTGCATTTCTGTTCTTGTCAAGACTCAGTGGATAAGACAAGTGCAGTTTTTAATTCCTCAAAGAATTGGTCGCAGCCTGAAGGACATGATAGGCTGACCCATCTATCCAACTACATTATTTTCAATTTGCTTCTTTATATCAGGGAGGAGATCTTCAACTAAGATGGAAATCAAAAGATTGCTATATTCTAGATTTAGTTTCATTTAACTTAACGGAGAAGACCTAAAAAAAGTTACGATCAGGCTCTGAATATCAGCTTCCAACGGCCAACTTCTGACCATAGAGCTACCTAAAAATCCTTTCAAATATCTTGTGAAGTTTTAGCTAAGACAAACAGTAAATATTCCTGGCAGTAATCAAGGACCCCATGGATGCAAGAGGCGTCCCCAAAGAAGGTTCAAAAGATACTACCCTCCCAAGATGCAGCCATTCCCAAAGAAAGACAGCAGTCTCTGGGAGAGAAAGGATCAATAACCAGGGGGTCTGCATTTGGAAAGGAAGGGACAGTGTGAAATGTTACATTCCTCTCTCAGTCGGGCACTGGAGATCTGGGAGAGATGACTCTGGTAATACTCACCCTTTGTCAGCTTCTGCCAGCCTTCCCAGCATCCTGAGCAATCTGTAGGCTTCGGAGTGATTGGGGTTTAAAGTAGAGAGCGTAGCCCTGGCAACTACCAGGGTTTGGCAAGGTTTTCCATTAATTTTAACTGGAGTCTCCCCTTGGCTGTTTAAGGGAATAACTGGTAGCAGTTTACTGGAAAATCCCTCACAGTCCCATCAACCTTGGGAGGGGTCCATATGGGGGCGTCTGTAAGGCCGATAACTTGGCAGACTTTTGTTTATGATCTTGTAGTCTCTTCAGAGTGGAAAGGCAGTTCACATAGAAGATGAGTCAACCGTGAGGACTCAGGTAAAGGAGGATCAAGGGGAGCAGTAGGAGCCAGGTCAGTTTTAGAGTCTTTTGTTTTAGGTACCCCATGTGTGTTTAATTTTTCACTACCTTTTTGTAATGAATCTTTCAATGAACCTATTTTGGAATCTTGAATCCTTTTGGAGACTTTTGCATGTCAGTTAAAATAGGTATAGCACTCTGGTTGTTTGATTTGGGAGCCCTTGCTTTGAAGTGTACTTCTTAAACGAACAATCTTATCGAATTAGAATGTTCCCATATGGCTGTCAACTTACATAAGGAGGTAAACTGAGGCAAACTCAAATTACCAGAAGTTGAGTTTATTCAGGAATAGCAGAGGAATTGAAATTTGGGAAATGCATACTATAGTCCATTTGAGGGTTTGGGGCAGGATGTATTTATGGGCAAGGAGTGCAAAGAGGGGGAGCTCCAGCCAGAGTCTAAACAGTGAGTTCTTTGGCTTGAGGATGGAGAGATTCTTGCCAGATGTTGCCTGGTCAGGAGATAAGTCTCTGTCTTCTGTAAATGAGGCATTTTTGGGAAATCAGTCTCTTGGTTCTTAGGTCCATTCTTCTGAGGGCACATGCTGAGATTTTCCATTTCATATCCTCTGGTTCCATTTTAGATTGAAATCCTTTCACATTCTCCCCTCTTGATCAAGATCTTTTGCAGGAAGCATGGCTGATCAACCATGTCATTTAGGTATTGTTTTCCTTCTTTGCTTTTTTTTTTTTTCTTGATCAAAGACATTGTCAATGGAATACATGCCCCTCAGAGCTGAGGAGGACATTCTTCAGGTGTCTTGTCCCATGGAAGAAGGAAATGGCAAGTGGATTTCATTGACCTCATTTAAACAACAAAAATGTAAAAAACCAAACTCTGCATATTTGGATCAGGGTAGCTGAGTCAGGGGGACGAGGAAGTCCCATGATGGTGTAAACAGACTTGGTGTTTGAGGATTGGCTCTGTTGATTTCTGAGAAGAGCTGTAAATTCCTGTACAGTTAGGTTACATTTCCTTTGTGAGCCTGTGTTGACTGTCTCCGTTTTGTCTGTGACCTACATGACTTCATTTTAGTTTGGTTCTTCATTTTCCCTTTTTGATCAAGTCCTCATTAGGAGGCACTGGTCACCCAATATATTGTTAGGTGTTTCTTCTGCATGGACTTCACCTGTTGACTGATCATCCATTTTGTTTACTTTTCTTCACCATGCCATGACTAGACACCTTTACTCAGAGTGAGAAAAGCTTTCAGGGTTAATAATAACCAAAACCACATCTGAGCAACTTATAGTGAGTCAAAATAGAGGGTCATGGTAGGGAGACTGTCAAGGGTATAGGTGTTAGATATCAGTTTGAGGCATTAGGCAAGCATCAGTCTATCAGATTTGTTATTTTTACAAAGGCTGGATAGACCACAACTGAGTACTTTAAAAATTGCAATACAAAACAAAATGACAATAGGATAGAAAGACCAAATTATAGTATAGATCCAAACCATGAGCTCAGTCCTGTTGGTAGGCAACTGAATAAATCAAAATTCCAAGATGAGCCAGATTGGACTTGTTGTAACCCATGGGTTTGTTCTCAGATCATATGCAATTGAAGCTCAACTTCCCCAGAAGTATTAATCCAAGTCTAAGAAGTGGTGTTGACTCTGGCACAGACACCTCCTTGTTCCCCTAAGAGATAATCAAGGGCCATCCTACTGTCAAGGACAACTTTAGCTACAGTGTCTAGGGCTTTTTGTTGGGTGGCTACGGTCTTAGCAGTAGAATGGGCTATGTTTCCAAGGGTTAAAGAGAGGTTTTTGGTCATAGCCTCATTTGCACTCCTAACCAGGGAGGTAGGGATCTGCAAAAGGAAGCAAATCCTGAATCACAAATATCTCCCAGTAAGTCCCGCCTAGCTCAACAATGTAAATTCAGGGGAGTTGACCAATGAAGTGTCTCAGTTGGGTTGTGGACAGTTAAATAACCTAAGAGGCATTGCACAGTTATGCACCAACCATCTTGGCGTTCATAGGCCCAAGGAGAATGATAACCGCTACAGACAAAGATAAAGCCTGTCGGGGTAGAAACGACTCCTGCTAAAGCAGTATTGTTAATGGATTCATTTGCCTGGATTGTTGCATTTGCATATTCAAGCCAGGGGTCAGTTAGGTTTTTGGTGCATTCGGGCAGTACATCTCCTAGGCTGAAATAAAAAGTTGTTCAAAATTCCTTGCAAAGCTGTGTGCTGCTGGTGAGATTTTTTTGTGACTGGGGGCCCACCTGATTTAGATAATGATAAGAATGCAGGGGTGCAGATGTACTACAGTTTGCAAGGTATTTGTATCTAATTAGGCA
The DNA here is from genome assembly GCF_021613505.1 of Equus quagga. Taxonomy (NCBI): domain Eukaryota; kingdom Metazoa; phylum Chordata; class Mammalia; order Perissodactyla; family Equidae; genus Equus; species Equus quagga. The sequence goes on from NC_060278.1 coordinate 19,806,137, forward strand.
AGTACAGTTATAATCAGAGAAAGGGAAAAACAAGGCACCGGGAAGTCTGGCTACCAAAGTTCAACTCTGTAGCTGGCATCAAAGGGAATTCGGTGTTGTTTATGGTAGCATTAAGGATAGAAAAATTGGTTACAGAAAGGACCAGGGGATCTGCAATATCATGGACAGATCAGAGTTTTAGATGGCAAATCCCGAAGTCTGAAAGGTTACCTCCCTTGGCAGTCATCTGGAAGATACAGATGAGGGCATTATCTTTCCAGGTCAGGGAGCAATGGAAAAGGGCAAATGAGAAAAAAACAGATATGCCTAGAAGTCTGATTAATTTCCCCCATTTGATTTTCATAGTAAAGGACAACAGAGGTGGAAATCAAGCTGTAAGTTATACAGGCCTGGTCCAGTGTCTTGGGATAGCTATCTACATCCAATGTCATCTGCTTCTGAATGCCAGAAGATCTTGAGTTTAAGATCACTGGTGGCTTTGCTAGTCCATTCACGTCCTGTGATTCCTTCGAGTTTAGCTGCACAGGAATTGGGGAGCAGTACCAGAAAAGGTCCGTTCCAACAAGGGAAAGGGAGTCCTTTAGTTGATGTCTTCTCCAGTAGATATATTCTCCAGAGAGTAGGTCATGAGGGGAGTCAGACGTCAGGTTGTATTCTTGTTCAGCATAAGCTGCTTTAACTCGTGAGAGGTGTTTCTGGGAATAGATAATAGGTGACTGACAATATTTTAATAGGTCCTGTTGGGCAGTTTGAGGGTCACAGAATAGAGAATGAGGCAGGTGCATGGGTCTGCTGGTTACTGTTTTGTAGGGAATGAGCTTAAGTTTTTCAAAAGGAAGGACCTTAGATGCAAAAGGACTAGTGACAGCACCTTGGTTCAGGGAAGTTCCAAAGTCTCACAAAATTTTCCTAGTTGGGTTTTAATGATGCCATTAGTCCTTTCTACTAGTCCTGAAGATTGAGGATAAAACAGGCAATGCAGCTGTAGCATAGGAAGGACTCTGCAGAGTTCTTGGTTTATCTGGCCAGTAAAATGAGTTCTGAGGTCACTATGCAAAACAGTGAGGGGCACCTCATGTAGGAATGATGTTTTCAAGTAATTTCTTTGCTACAAAATTAGCAGTTGCCTGTTGACAGGAAAAAACTCATACCCAGTGAGAAACATACAGACCGTGACCAATACATACTTGTTCACTTGTTCTTAACAATTATGTTTATGTTAGTAATGAAAATTTCTCAAGACCTTAAGTAGCTAACCAACACCTTAAGTTATCTTCCTTGCTGACAAATTTTCTAACAGAAATAACATGAATTTATTTGACTAGTAAATCCAGGTAGAATAAAAAGTTTTACATCTTCCTTGTATTTGGTGCTAACTCTGAAGACATAGCTATTTTAATTAAACCAACAAACTTAAAACCATCTTTTATTTACTAAAGATTTATCCTAGATCACATTAACTTGAAAAACATTTAAGTTTCTATACTTCTGAGAGTTTTATAATACTTAATTTGATATGTGCTTATTTTTTTAAGCCAATTAAGTAGAGCTCTTTTACAAATTAATTTTGGCAATACCATCCCGAGATAGGAAAATACACATTTACAGCATACATACATGCATAAACATACAGAGACATGTGAACAAAGCTCTTACAGCTTTCATTTTAAAATTTTATCCATGAGAGAGGTACGATAATGCAAAATTCACTAGTCTGTAAAAGAGCAATTGGATCCAAATCGTGTTTCTAGAAGTTGGAATAAATTAAAGTTACCTGCTCAGAAGGCTAAAGCTTTTTATTAATATTTGTGGAGAAAACACTTAAGATTTTTCATTTGCCTAAGTTCCAAATAGCATTCCCTGTTCTTTTATTCCTTCTGATAAGAATTACCTCCCTGAAGTTTGCATTTCAAAGAGATGGCCTAGATAAGAGTTCCTGGAGAAGACCACATAGAACATTTATATCTCAAAGGCACAGGGAAAGAATGCAAGCTCCTGCCAAGAGGACTTCGCTTTCTTAAGGCCAGAATTTTCACAATATCTGCAAGACTTTTGAGGCCAGAATTTTCACAATATCTGCAAGACTTTTGAGATGAATACAGGACGACTGGAGACTGGTAAAAAGGATAAGTGGGGCTTTTCCCACCGCGTGAGGGATGCAATGAGAAGTCAGCAATCTGCAACCTGGAGGAGGTTCTCACCACAACCCACCACGCTGGCACCCTGATCTCAGACTTCCAGCCTCCAGAACTGGGCAGAATGATGAAGCAAAGAGAGAATGGGCTTTCAAGTCAGATAGACCTGGATGTGAACTATGGATCTAAAAAGTTGTATGACTCCAAGCAATTCACTTAAGGAATTCGACGTTCAATTGTCTCATCTGTAAAAACTTCTAGAATCTGTTCGAATTAAATAAGATAATCTGTATGCTCCAGTTCTGAATGACAGGGTCTTGAAAATGTTAGTTTGGCTGCTTCTTCCCAACATCTGAACCATCTAATCTTGGCTCTAGCCCCTGGGTAGGAACTGGGCACTAGAATTAGTTTCTGTGTTGTCTTTCCCTATTACATGTATTAGTTTTTACTCACAAGCAGCAACAACATCTAAAACATTAAAGGTAAATACTAATACCTTAAGGTAAATATTAATATCTCTTATTTCAGCTCCTCTGCACTCCTCAAGTCACTCACTGACTCTTCCCACACCCCCAAAGTCTTCCAGGTCTTTCAAGTTGCATCTAGCTATTGAGAAGCAAAGGTTGAATAATGCTTAAACTTCAGAAGGTTGTAATACTGGTCTTGACTTCTATGCTTAAAAAAATATGGCTCTCCCTACTTGTTTCACGTCTGATCCAACCTTATCATTCCTTCTCCCTCCACCTGCTAGTTTGGTGAAAAACTGATCTAAGTGTTGCTGTGAAGGATTTTTCAGATGTGACTAATATTTAAATCAGTTGACTTTGAGTAAAGCAGATTATTCTGCATAATGTGGGTAGGCTTCATTTAATCAGTTGAAGACCTTAAGAGCAAAGATGGAAGTTTCTGGAAGGAATTCTCCTAAAGACTACAGCATAGAAACCCTGCCCGAATTTCTGCCTTGCTGCCCTGTGGAATTCAGACTCAAGACTGCAACGTCAATTCTTGCCTGAGTTTCCAGCCTGCTGGTATGCCCTGCAGATTTCAGACTTGCCAACTCCTTCAATCGCATGAGCCAATTCCCTAAAATAGAGCAATCTCTCTTCTCCCAAAAAAAAAAAAAAAAAAAGGATATTTTTAATTCCTCATGGAATTTGGCTGTGACTTGAATGACATAAGTTGATCCACCCATCCAACTACAGTCAGGCACCACATAACCTTTCAGTCAGGGACAGACTGCATACATGGTGGTGGTCCCATAAGATTAGTACCATATAGCCTAGGTGTGTAGTAGTAGCTATAACCACCTAGGTTTGCATAAGTACACTCTGTGGTGTTTGCACAAAGATGAAAGCACCTAATAATGCATTTCTCAGAACATAGCAGCACTGTTAAGTGACACAAGGCTGTACATTATCTTCAGTTTGCGTCCTTATATCAGGGAGAAGATCTTCAACCAAGATGGAAATCCGAAGATGCTTATGTTCTAGATTTAGAACTTTGTCGTCAGAATGTTTTAGCAAGTCCTCCCACAAAAGACTTCAGAATGTTTTTCCTGGGCACACAGTTTCATTTTGGCTTAGAGGGAGAAAGCCAGAGAAAAAGTTCTGTGGGGCTCTGAGTATCAGCTTCCAATTCGGCGAACTTATGACCATAGAACTACTTCAAAAATTCTTTCAAATATCTTGTCAGGGAGGCTGGCCCTGTGGCCGAGTCATTAAGTTCACATGCTCTACCTTGGCAGCGTGGGGTTCTCTGGTTCTGATCCTGGGCATGGACCTATGCACCACTCATCAAGCCACACTGTGGCGGGGTCCCACCTAGAAGAACTAGAATGACCTACAACTAGGATATACAACTATGTACTCGGGCTTTGGGGAGAAAAAAAATAAGAGGAAGATTGGCAACAGATTAGCTCAGGGCCAATCTTAAAAAAAGAAAAAATCTTGTCAGGTTTCAGCTGGGACAAAGAGTACATATTCCAGGCAATATTGAATGACCCCATGGATGCAAGAGGCGTCCCCAAAGACTGTGCACTAACCAAGGGCTAGGGACTCAAGTGCTGGGTGAAACCATCCGCCAGCTCAAGCTGACCTGCTAAGCCCTGGACTGAGACTGCAGCCCCAGCGAGGGCTGAGGACTGGCACTCTGTTAGAGCCTCCTGCCACTTAATCCTGGACTGGAAAGCCAGTTAGATTGGAAGCCAAGCACAAGTTGAGCAGAGCTTGACACTGAGAGGGACCTACCCACAACCATCCAAAATGGCAAGACAGACAGAGAAGCCAAAGGGTCCATGGGTATGAATGCCCGTTTCCCGTTCCTGAAGCTGTCAGAAGTCTCCTTTGGATCCCACTGCTGCCACCAAACTGTTAAAAAACAAGATTCAACTGAGTATATTTTAAAGATCTTATTGGCTTCATTCAAGTTGCACCCAATTCCTTGAGGAATTAAAAACAGCTGTACTTATCTTACAAATCTAGTCTTTACAAGAACAGAAATGTAGCTCTAGAAGCAATGCAAAGCCCACCTAATCTTTTTACCAATCTCAGAATCTCTGCTGTTCATCTCAAAAGGCTTGTAGATATTTTAAAAGATCTGGATTTAGGAAACGAAAGTTATTCTTGGAGGAACTTGCATTCTTTCCCTGTGCCTTTGAGATGTAAATGTTCTACCTGGTTTTCTCCAGGAACTCTTTCCTGGGCCATCTCTCTTTTTTTCCCCTCCCCAAAGGCCCCAGTACATAGTTGTATATACTACTTGTAGGTCCTTCTAGTTCTTCTGTGTGGGATGCTGCCACAGCATGGCCTGATGAGCAGTGTGTAGGTCCATGCTTGGAATCTGAACCAGTGAACCCTGGGCCAGGAAGCACAGTGTAGGAACCTAACCACTTGGCCATGGGGCAGGCCCCCCAGGCCATATCTTTGAAATGCAAACTTTAAGAGGAAGGAAGCTGGAACTTAGGCGAATGAGAAATCTTAAGTGTTTTCTCCACAAATATTAATAAAAAGCTTTAGCTGTCTGAGCAGGTAACCTGAATTTATTTCAACTTCCAGAAGTATGATTTGGATCCAACTGTTCCTTTATAAACTAGTGAGTTTTGCATTATCGTACCTGTCTCATGGCTAAGGACAAATGGAACCAGGGCTTTCTAGTTCTTTCCATCTCTACCTCCACCTCCTGCACTCTCAGGAGGAAGCCAACATCCTCATAGTGTGAAAGCTGCTTGGCCTTGCTTGGGCATATGCCCATCTTTGAACCAGTGACTGGTTGGAGGACTCTTAATTGGCCCACCTGGGTCACTTGTCCACCCTTGGTGAGGGTAGGGGGTGACACCCTAGTGGAGAGCACCACCAGGACCACATGGAATTAGGAAGGGACTGTCCCCAAAGGACAGTATCATGTCCACTGTGGAGTCCAACCAACCTTTTGCCACAGAAAGTTTCTCAATCCCTCAGGCACAATGGCAAAAGTTTTCTCAGGATGGAGCAGAATCTTACAGGGAGGGTGCAGCAGAGTCAGCATTTACCACCTAAATACAGTAATATATGACCATGGCCGGTACCATAATTAAGAGTCTTTATGTTACTTTGTTTCTGAAGCCACATTTAAGCAGTATTAACCCCAGTATATTTCAGGGGTTCCAGGCACAGGACTCTCATTCAAGGCCACAGTGTGCTCAGAGATGCCTTGGGTTTTCCAACTTTCATGGGTTTTTTTTAAAGCCAGATGAGAAACATTTACAAAATCCAGACTGCCTTGATCCATTTGTGCCTAGAGAAGTCAGCAAATCAAACACAAAAATGGAGATGACTGATCCTTCTCAGTCATAAACTGATTCCTGAGACTGTACTTAAGAAGCTCTTTAAACTCGCTTTTCTTTGAACCACACTGGTTTAGGGTCTGTTCCATCACCCATCCCCAACCATAACCCTAGTGCAAGGTATGGGGAGATCGGCAGCAGGGGAGGAAACCATCTTCTGACATTCATGGCAAGTCCTTGCGGTGTTTCCAAAAGATATGACTACCCCTAAAATAGCATATGCTCTGGGGAGGTCAAACTTGAAAATCCAGCCTTAACGACACACAAACCTACTAACCCAGACTCACAGACCAGTGTCATTCACAAAATGTTGCTTCACAAACCGAAGGCTGTGGTTAAAGGCCTACAGGTTTCATTCCTTTAGGAATCAGCACAAATGAACACTCAGAAGAGTTCCTAGGAGTCAACACTAAAAACACAGGAATGAGGGGCCGGCCCGGTGGCACAGTGGTTAAGTTCACATGTTCCGCTTCTCGGCAGCCAGGGTTCACCAGTTCCGGATCCTGGGTACGGACATGGCACCTCTTGACACGCCATGCTGTGGTAGGCGTCCCACATATAAAGTAGAGGAAGATGGGCACGGATGTTAGCTCAGGGCCAGGCTTCCTCAGCAAAAACAGGATTGGCAGATGTTAGCTCAGGGATAATCTTCCTCAAAAAAAATTTTTTTAAAAAGCCACATGGGCAGCTCCCGGCAGCTTAGGCAGCCTCTGGGCACCTACTGGACAAATTCCCATCCACTCCTCCGTTCACTGAGATGAGGTCTGACCTTTATCTTGCCTTGAAAGAGCTAGTGTAGGATCATTGGAGAGGGCTGTTCTTCCTAATAAGTACTTGTAATGATTATTGGCTTGGATATATCTCTCTGATTGCTTATTGATATGTAAAAATTACTTCTACCCAACCTACATAGGGATGTCTCACTTTCTATATATCTTCCTATATATTTTCCATACACTTTTTTTGTAATCACAAAACAATGTATGCTATTTAAAATAAGCAGCATTGATTCGGAAGTTTTTAAACTCTATTCAAAAATCACCTCAGTTTCACTACAGGGAAACGTGACATTTCGAGTGTGCTTCTAGAAAGAATAGAAATCTAGTGAAATGTGGTTATGCCTTAGGTCTCATGGAGGACAACCCAGGCAACTGTTGTTGAAAAAAATCCTGAGGAATCCAGCCAAGGGACTCTTGGCCTTGGCTGCATGGCAGAATCACTTGGGGTGGGGGGGGGGGGGGGGTGCTTTGAAAGCTTCAATGCCCAAGCACACCCCAGACCAATTAAACCAGCGTCCCCAGGGTGGGGCCCAGACATGAGTGATTTTGAGAGTTCCCAGGTGATTCCAGCATGTAGCCAAGCTTGAGAACCGCTGCCTCAGTGTTAGCTCCATTTTCCTCCTTCACGGATGTTCAAGGCATAGGTCCCTTTTACATGGACTTTTTTCAGTCGGGGAGAGCCTTCTGTGTACTCAGCACTGTATCAGGCCTCGTGCCTTATGAACAGGGATGACTCCTGATCAATGGCGGGCCCTGTAGAAATAAACACATATTTCTGAACACGGGCTGGTAAGTGTCCTTCTCCACTGACAGTCTCTTCTTGGATTCCCTGCAGGAGCTACAGTGACAGCTGTTTCCTGGATTCCTCCCTCTATCCAGAACTAGCTGACGTCCAGTGGTACGGGCAGGAAAAAGCCAAGCCCGGGACCCTTGTGTGAGCCAGCCGGCCTCAATCTGACCGACTCAACGCCATTCTGAGATCACCTCACTGCCTCTCATTTGCCTTACCCAGACGCACTGTCACCCTGCACCAGCTTCGGCCCTCAGCACTTTTTTTCTCCCGTCTCCGTATCCCCTCACCCTCAAAAACCTGACTGAGGAGACATTCTGGAAGGTTCCGGTCCCACTGTGTGGCCCCTGGCTCTCCTGTCCACAGAGAGCCAGGCACCAATCCTCACTGGCACCTTGGTGGCTTCTCCCTGCCATGACAGCCCCCAGGCCAGGAACTGTCAGGGAAGCTGGCTGGCATCAAATTCCTGTGGACAAATGGCATTGGTAGAGACCAGGAAAGGGGACTTAAGTACAGGGTGATCCAGAAAGACTATTAAGCTGTGGCCAACCTGTCACCTGTAGGCCAACCAAGCACTTCGTGAAGAGGATGCCTCCTGGGAATATTCAGTTGACCGCTGAAATATTCCCTGGGGGGAGTGGCTGTTGGGGGAGGGGGAATGAAAAAAGAGGCTTAACACGTCAGAGATGCATCAGAGGATCACAATCAGTTGTATGCTGCCAAAGATTTAAAAAATTAAAAAACAAAAACACAAAAAAATAAGAGGGGCCAAGAGGAAGACATTCCTTCTGCAATGAAATCTCTTTCAAATTCTAAACTGCTACTACACGCCACACGTGAAAGTCAACCATTTGTAAACTGTTCCCCCTCTTTATCCCTCTCCCTTAACCTTCCACCTTCTCTCTCGGTCGAGAGCCTGAAAAACTAACCCAACGTGATGGTAAAGGCGGGGAGTCTTGGCTGGCATTGCTGACGTGGATCCCATGAGTCTGGACACGAAGGAGGACAGACCTGGGGGTGGGTAGCAGAGTGTACTCTTAGCCCTGGTCTAAGCCCAAGACACAAAGCTGCTTTCCTTTGGGGGGTTTGTAGGAAACGTAAGGTGATGATTGCCAAAAGTGGTTCTCTGTCATTAAAACAACCAGTAAAAGTGTATCCTATTTTTTTGCACAAGGTGTTTCATTTTATTTTTTATGGGAAACCAAGGGAAAAGCACATTCCGATCCATTCGAGTGTTTAAGTGTTGTGGCTCATTTTATGTTTGTTAGCACTTGTGTGACAAAGAGCTCAGATCCGACTTCTCTCGGCACCCGTAACCAATGTGTCACTTAGTCAAAGAACCCAACTATGTCCTTAGGTAGAAAGATTTTACTCACATTGTCTACTAGTAGAGCAGGGTTGAAAAAAATATCAGCTCCCAGAGGACCCAGTTTATATGCTTACAACATCATCAGCCACCTTGATATACCATATTTTCCACAGATACCAAAAGAGGAAGGAAAAAGGAAGAAGAGAGAAAAAAGGTGTGTGGGAGCTGCTCGTTTACATGTGTTTTGAGCTATGCTTAATACACAACTGGAAAGCCATCAATCTTCAAAGTCCTCAAAAATACTTTTATAATAACCAGTGCACACTCTTAGTTGGGTTATTCAAAATGGCACAAACACGGTCTCCACAGAGATGGTATGCTGTGCTTATTGGCGCAAGTGGGGGGCGGGGGGATATCTTTTCTCACTTGGAATGACTTCCTATTGAATGGAAAGGCGTTTGACAGCCAGGGACAGGAGCCAGGGTGGGGGTGGTTTTGTGGGAAAGCTGAATTGCAGTTAGCTTTAGCGTAAAAAGAAAAATCTTTGTTATTTATGTATGTGTAATCCAAGAATAACAATAGACTGACTCTACCAGACCAGGAGGGTAAGAATGGACACTAAAATGAAATAAATAATCATGGTGCTCCCTCTGCGCTGCAGCTTGAAAAGCACTGGGGGGGGGGGGGGGGGGGGGTCACACTGGGGGCTCACAACAGGCTGAGCCCAGTCTGGACAATTCAGGGCCGGGTTCCCCCAGTGCGCGGAAGAGATTCGTATTCAGAGAAGACTTTAGGGGTAAACCCTGCAGGACAAATAAAACTGGTTACAATGTTATTAAATGATTCTGGGGAGGGATGGGGAGATATTTTTGTTGCTCTTATTTTGACAGAGCTACAAACAGGGTTTTTGCCTTCTCCATTCGGAAACATTGTACATTGGGCCATTTTTTCTTTCTCCCAAAAGAAGATACACGGATAATCAAACTGAACTATGTGCAACGGGAAAAGTCAAAAGGGAAACAGAAGGTGACAAGGTTACATGGCTGTGGGTTACACACGTACAGCAGTTTGAAATCAAGTCTGAAGTCAATCGATCAAGCTTTTAGCCCAGTTGGGTTACGAGCAATGAAAGACGAAAATTCTTTCTAAACACTTGGGTTTTGGATTCGGGGGGCAGAAAGGGATGGAGCAGGAAGGGGAATTACAGTTCAGACAAACATCAGGACAGTCTGGTAGTAAGAACAGAGATTAAGTAAAACAGGTTTTACTGTTTGGCTGCGTTCAGTTACTACAAAGTGTACATAAGGTGTTAGTCCTTTGAGGCTGACGTGATTAATGATCAGTGTGGGAAACGATATTATTGTATCCAGGCACTTGCAAGCTCTTTATAGGCCCCGATTTCTTTAAAACAAAATAAGATGAACTATGAAGCCCCTGGTCTGATCTAAAGCCCCTATTGGATTCTTCGGATAGTGTAAGAAATTGCCTGTTTAGCCAGAAGACTGGTGAAAAGGCCTGCACCAGCCTTTGTTACGAGACAGGTGCGTTCTTTATTTTATTATATGCAGGTCAGTGTTGAAACTGTTAAAATTCCAATTTGTTTTCATTCAGTATTAGTTTAGTTCTAAATATAGCAAACCTCATCCAGGTGCTATCAGATGACCAGTTACTGCTTAGTTAACTAGGTGTAAAGTTTTACATATACATTAATGTCAATAGTTTATTACAAGTTGTGTAAAATCGACTCTAGTTTAATAATGGGGAGAAAAGGATTAGGTTGCTCCTGAAACTGACTGTAGAGCATGTAAAATGATTTTCCTAGATTCTGTTCAACTGTAATCAATGAAAAAGATGTATGTTGTAGACAAAGTTGCAGAATTAAAAAGAAATCTGCTTTTAATTTATTCTTTTTGTATTAAGAATTTGTATAGTACCTTTACATTTTGCAAAACAGTGTTGTCAACACTTATTAAAGCATTTTCAAAATGAAAAGATCTCAGTCGCCTCCTGGAGATTTTGTTTCTAAGTGATAAAAGCTTAAGCATGCTCCGGAAATCTGTAGCTCAGGTGCCTGTGTCCTCACTGGGCTCATTTTTAAAGTCAGTCCATAGATAATATTCTTACTGGCTTGCTAGATGATTCAGATAAGCTCAGTTTGTTTAGTAGAGGCTAATGCCCTCTTATTCTTGTTTCCTTTTGTTAATTCTGCAAAGATAATATATTCTCAATTATGTATTCTTCCTACTACAAAAAAGGATTTGAGAGTAGAGATCAGTCTTTGTCAGGATGCTACTTAGTATTCGTATCACTGTTCATCACAAGGAGTGATGTGTGCAGGATGTACTGGGCCTGGGTACTGCTCCCACAGAGCAGTCCAAGGAGGAGAAACACTGAGCGGAGCTGGGCTCTGGAGGTCATCCTCAGTCTCTGTCTCCATGTGGCCCCTGGTTCTGTGTAGGATGCAAAGAGCCAATCAGAGAGACAAGCAGGATGCTCAGGCTCTTTAGTGCCACTGCTGTTCACCCTCTGTGCTCACACCACAGCTCAAACTGTCACCCACCCTCCAAATCATATCACCACGCACTGGCCTACTGGGCCTGCAGGCACAAAAAGCCTCACACTCATGGGTGAAAGGGTGACCGGCTTGCTTTAGTGCAGATTTTGCTGCAACTGATTCCCTGGCGCCTAACTTAACCCACTATGCATCTCGTCACTAGCAGGAAACTAAAAGCCTGGCAGCCAAGACATCCCTGGATGGGAAGCCCTTGCTGAAGCATTTGCCACTGCAGCAGGCTAACTGCTGCCAGAAATGAAAACAATCCACTGAGGACACAAAGCAGGTCTGGAAGCGAGCCTGTTAGGACAGCGTTTTATACTCATAAGCCCTTCCTTGGGGCAGCAACCACGGCCTCTGTAATCAACACTCATTTCAAACAAACAAACAAGGATCTGTACAAGTCTTTTACAAGTAAATATATCACAGCTCAGGAAATAAATCTACTAGCTTCTCATTAAGCTCTATCACATGAAAGCAACAGGCACACAGAAGATGGGACTTTTCCTCTTCTTTCCCACTCCTTCCTACCTCCACACACACACACTCTCTCCCCCTTACAAAGTGCCAATGAGGCAGTACCAAACAGTTACTATTTTGGTTATTAGAGAACATAAGAAACACCCAATCCCAGTAAAAAGCATTAGAAATAGCCAGGCCCTTCCTTTCTCTCTCCCACAATATCAGTTCAAAAAAGCTTATACATAAAATTCTCTCTAAAAAGAGGGATCAGAGAAGCACTGATGAAGGCCAGCAAGCACACAGTGGGCCACAGCTGAAGTCATTCATTGCGTGTTCCGTGCTGAGTCCAGGTCTTCAAAAACTACACTCTCATGGATTAGACAAACAGGCGACCACAGGATAAGAGGAAGGGAGGTCACTAGCATTAAACAGATAGAAGAAAGATTAAAACGAGTCCCAAGGATAAGAAATCAACAAGTGTATAAATGGGACCTCTCATTGAAATCTTGTTCAAGGAGTTGAGTGGTCAAAGAGATGGCAGAGAAAAGGCGAAAGAACCTGCAAAGGGATAACCTCTGTGCCTTGCACAAAGCCATGCCCCCAGTATAGTCAATATCTATTCAGGCAAGAGCTGAAGGGCTGGACTGCAATTTAGAACTATAAACAGCGAGCAGATTAACTGACAGGGCCCATATGTTTATAATTGCACCAAGATTTTATCAGAAACCATTTTTCTCTTCATAATTTGTATCCCCACAAACTAGTAGGTTCTTTTTATTTTTCATTCATTCATCCGCTTTCTATCAAACTCCCTCCAGTCATGCTTCATTCCCCCCAGTGTATCAAAACCACTCTTGTCAAGGTCGACTCCCCACAATGTCAAATCCAATAGTTAATTCTCTGCTCTCATTTTATGTGACTTACCAGCAACACTGGACACAGTTGCTCCCTCTTCCTTCGTTGTAACACTTTCTTCACTTGTATCCCAGGGCACTACACTCTGGTTTTCCTTCTTATTATAGTACAGGCCTCTTCCTTCCAATCTCCTGGATAGTTTTCTTCATCTTCCTGACTTCTTAGCATTGGAGTGTCCCAGGGCTCAGTTCTTGGACTCCTTCTCTTCATTTTCCACACTCTTCTTGTGGCTCTCATCTCATCTCATGGATTTGAACGTCATCTTTATGCCGATAACACCTATATTTACCTCTACACCCTGGCCCTCCTCTGAAACCTGTGCATCCTACTGCCTACTCAACATCTCCACTCGGATGTCTAACATGCTAACATGTCCAGAACTGAATTTCTGACCTTCCCCTCCAAACCTGCTCCATTAACGACCTTCCTCAGCTCAGTTACGGGCAACTCCAAGCTTCTAGTGCTTGGGCCAAAAATCTTGGAATTATGCACAATTGCTTTCTTACTCTCACACCTCATGTCTGCAGCAAATGAAATGGAAGTAAAATCCCTGTGGCCTTAGAGATTTATACTGGGGGTAGAGGGAGGGAGAAAATGAAAAGTAAAGTTTATAGCCTAGTAGCCAGTGCTAAGAAAGTAGGGTTGGTCAGTGGAAGATTGAGCCTGTACAAGAGGAGGAACACCTTCTCCTCCCAAGTCAGGTAAGAAAAGATGCTGGTAAACGTGGAGGTGGAAACAGACCTTAAGCTTGCCTCCATAATCAACTCGGGGTGAGAAAAGATAGGTGAGGCTACCCTCCAAGTGAGAGGGTGAAAAGGGAGCAGGGGTAGGGTCAGAATAGAGCAGAGTTACAAAGATTACAATATAGAAATAGCACAACCCAAGATGAAAGAAGACAGAGCCCTCCAGGCACCGCTTAGGGCCCCGCTGACACTGGACACTTGGTGGTTGTGAATTCCTTCCAGCGGCACTTACACGCCAGGGCACAGGAGGAGACTGGTGGGATGATCTGGGCTTGGGTTTTGTAGTGTGGTGCGGCAGAAGGACAAAGGGTAAGAGAGTAGAAGGTACTGGCGAGAGTGACTGAAATGATGATAATGGGATCTAGATTAACTAGCGAGAAACGTGAAGTCAAGAAGCTACTAATAACGCAGAAGAATACAGAGGAACAAATAGACAGAATGTCTTGAAGAGCCTAGAGAAGAGCAGAGTGGGAAGAAAGGAGGGAGCAAGGCTAGACTTCATGACCAGACAGTAGGTAAACACTAGTTTCCCCATAATCTCAGTTATCCCATGCGGGGTGAATCACACAATCTAGGAGGGAAAGTCTCCATGTGATGCTGATGCGTGCAGTGAAAAATGATCTGGCTTGCGGTTGCTAGGAAGAGGACCTGGTCTCACTCCCCTTTGTTCAGAAGCTGCACATCTGCTTGCCTGTTGCATCAGGAGACCAAAACCACACCAATTATTTTAACAGAGATAACTTGATATAAATTACTGTTAACTACATAGTGAAGAGGTGACTGCAAAAAAGGGGGACACTGAGATGCCACAGAGACACTAACTACAGGAAGCAGCTACCCCTCTTCAGAATGGGAAATAGAGACAAGGGATTATTAAAACTTAGAACCTTGAAGGAGGTGCCCTGTGGAGCTGGGAGTCAAACCTGTGAGGACCGGACGCCGCTCAGCTGGTGCTGGTGTTCAGGAACTTGGCAGGACCTCGCAGAGCTGGGGCTCAAGCCTCTGAAGGAGGCCCCAGCTGATGGAGCTGCGCTCTTGGAGTGGGAAGATGACGCTGATTCTACAGTATGGAAGAACTGCCAACTGGAATCAACTCCTCCCTCAGGAATTAACTGGCACAACTGGGCTGGAGAATGGTGGCTGTGCCATCACTGTTAGGGACAGGAAGCAAATGAGAGGAGCAGACCCCTGCTTCCCTCCTCCAGGTTCCAGTCGCTCACGTGCCCACTATTGGTGACACCTGACTAAAGCTGGCCGGCAAAGGAGAAACGTGGTTTGCAGTCTCATTATGAAGCAGAGTGGGGAAGGTGCGCTGGGAGCTGACAGAGCACAGCTTCCCAACCAGCTGACCAGAAGTCTAGCCTGTCACCTCTCCCAGCTGTGGCCAGTCACCTCACTGGCAGTCCTGAAGTCCCTCATCAAAGGACAAACTAAAGGCTCTAAAATCAAATGGAGACCGCTACAGATCTACTGCTATAATGTAAAGGACAAGCTGATTTTCAATTTTGATTTTTTTTTTGAGGAAGATTAGCCGTGAGCTAACATCTGCCACCAATCCTCCTCTTTTTGCTGAGGAAGATTGGCCCTGAGCTAACATCCGTGCTCATCTTCCTCTACTTTATATGTGGGACGCCTGCCAAGGCATGGCCCGGTAAGTGGTGTGCAGGTCCGCACATGGGTTCCAAACTGGCGAACTCTGGGATGCTGAAGCAGAGCGTGTGAACTTAACTGCTATGCCACAGGGCTGACCCCAATTTTCAACTTTTAAATTAAAAAATTTATAAAGGACGAAAAAAACACATGTACCCTTTTTGGCCCATGTTAGTATAACATGAGTCACTGTCTTAGAAGAAATTGTGGTAATAACAAGTCAAAGGATATCAAGATACTTTTTCCCAAAATGATGAAATCACAATCAGATATTTTCTCAAGAGCTATCTTTCACACATCTACAATAGATACTTGGAAGAGAGTTTATTCCTCTCAAAGTCAGTTCTTACTCTGACGAAGATTTGGGACTAACAGAAGAGAGGAACAAGAGCTAGATGCTTCTATCCAATAAACTGGGTGACGAGAATCTCCACAGCACACCAGAAGCACTCCTCTTGGCCTCTGCTCCAATCCCTGTTTGTCCTTGAACTGCCCTTAACGTCAGTTTGACTAGTGGCTTCTCTGCAGTCAAAATGACCTGGTGCCGATTTCCACAGAACTCATTCAAGTGAACGCTGTTGTACGTATTTACGTCTTAGTAGAAGGTGGCAGTCAGATCTTATTCCAGTTGCGGTAGATGTGACCTCACAGTACCATGACGTACTTGCCACAAGCCTCAATGACTTTGAAAGCCAAAAAATCTGAGAAATGTATATACTGCCTAGAGACTGAAATCAGCAGAATATATGAGAACACAACTACGGGAGGTTACCCAATATTGTTCTCAGAGAACACTAGGCTCAGAGGAAGGCAGCTGGAATGGTTAACTTTGTGTGTCAACAGGACTGGACTATGGGGTGCCCAGATGTCTGGTTAAAGATTATTCTGGGTGTGTCTGTGAGGGTGTTTCTGGAAAAGGTTACCATTTGTATTGGTGGACTGAGTAAAGCAGATTGCTCTCCCCAGTGTGGGTGGGCCTCATCTAATCTGTTGAAGGCCAGAATAGAGGAAAAGGCAGTAAAGGGAATTCACTCTCTCTGCCCATCTACTTGAGCTGGAACATTGGTCTTCTCCTCCCTCAGACTGGGACTTACACCATCGGCTCTCCTGGGTCTCAAGCCTTTGGATTCAGACTGGAATTCATACCACTGGCTCTCCCAGGTCTCCAGCTCGCAAACAGCAGATCATGGAACTTCTCAGCCTCCATAATCACATGAGCCAATTCCTTATAATTAAATATATATATCTCCATCTCCTTCTGGTTCTGTTTCTCTGGAGAACCCTAACTAACAAAGCAGGTCAAGGTTTGTACAATGACTCCACAATGTCATCAAAGAACTGACCCTGCCATCTTTAGCATGTGTCTCTCACTATCAAGACTGCAGGATGGCTGCAAAGCATTTAAGCATCATGACTACTTTTCAGGAAAGAACAGAAAAAGGGCAAAATATGTCTGTCAGCTAAGTTTACCTCTTTCTCTTAGAAAAGCAATAGCTTTCCTGGAAGTACCATCCAACAGACTTCTATTCATATGTTATTGGCAGAACTATATCACACAACCAATCCTAACAGGTGCTAGGAGAGCAAGTAGTTTTTTTTGTTTGTTTTTTTCTTTGTTGTTTGAGGAAGATCAGCCCTGAGCTAACATCTGCGACCAATCCTCCTCTTTTTGCTGAGGAAGACTGGCCCTGAGCTCACATCCATGCCCATCTTCCTCTACTTTATATGTGGGACGCCTACCACAGCATGGCTTGCCAAGCAGTACCATGTCTACATCCAGGATCCAAACTGAGAAACCCCGGGCCGCCAAAGTGGAACACGGGAACTTAACTGCTGCGTCACCGGGTTGGCCCAGAGAGCAAGTAGTTTTAACTGCACACACTGCAGCTCTGAACAAATAAGGCTTCTATTAGCAAAGAAGAGGAGAATGAAAATAGTGTAAACAACTAGCAGTGTCTACACCACACCCATGTGGCATATAAACTTGCACACTCAAAGAAGAAAAATAAAACCGGCCAAGTCTTAAATGAAATAATCATCTAATAAAACTAAAGTGTAACACAAATACAAAAACTCACATGATTTCCTCTTCTCTCAAATCCTATACTCTTAGGCATGCCACTATGATGACATCATTAAACAAAAGAAAAATTACATTATTTAAGATTGACATATGATTTGATTTTTATAAAATCTATCTGGCAAAGATAGCTGACAAAGGTTATATCAATATCTGAGCTAGTTACAAGATTATTTCCCCTTTGTATAAAAAGTAACCTAGCACAAAGGCAAGTCATAGAGTGGGAGTATTTGTAACACATATATCTAACAAACGACTCATAGACAGAATATATAAAGAACTATAAATCAGTAAAAAAAAAAATGCAGGCAATTCAATTTAATTATGGACAAAAATAAACTCTTAAACAGGAAATTCATAAAAGATAGCGTCCAAAGGCCAGTAGCATATAAAAAAGGTGCTCAGGGGGCTGGCCCCATGGCTTAGTGGTTAAGTTCAGCACGCTCCACTTCGGTGGCCCACTGCTCATGGGTTCAGATATTGGGCACAGACCTACAATACTTGTCAGCCATGCTGTGGCAGTGACCCACCTATAAAGTGAAGGAAGACTGGCACAGATGTTAGCTCAAGGCTAATCTTCCTCAGGAAAAAAAAAAAGTGCTCAGCTTTCTTTGTCATCAGGGAAATACAAATTAAAGCCACAATGTGATAGGGGCTGGCCTGGTGGCATAGTGGTTAAGTCTGTGCACTCCACTTTGGCAGCCTGGGGTTTGCCGGTTTGGATCCTGGGCACAGACCTACACACCGCTCATTAAGCCATGCTGAGCCAGCACCCCACAGAGAACTAGAAGGACCTACAACTAGGATATACAACTACGTACTAGGGCTTTGGGAGGGGGAAAAAAGAGGAAGATTGGCAAGAGATATTACTTCAGGGCCAATCTTCCTCACACACACACAAATAATTTAAAAAAAAAGCTACAATGTGATACCATCTTACCCCACCAGAAGGGCTAAATGCCAATGACAGAGGATTTATCAAGTGTGGCCAGGACGTGGAATACCTGGAATGCTCAAATCCTGCTTGTGGGAGTGTAAACTGGTACAAGCCCTTTGGAAATCTCTTTGACAGTATCTTCCATAGCTAATATATGCATATCATATGTCCTAGAAATTTCTCATTTTGGTATATACCCTAAAGAAATTTATATTCACCAAAATACACATACACAGTGTTCATACAAAAATTGGAAACTCAAATCTCTACCAACAGTAGAATGGATAAACTGGGATACAGCAAGAAGAATGAATGAACCACAACTACACACAAGGATGAATATCAGAAACCATAAGAAATCAAATATAAAAGAAGTCAAGAAAACTGTTTGACTCCATTTATAAATGAGCTAATTAAAAAACAGGCAAGACAGGGGCCAGCCCAGTGGCATAGTGGTTAAGTTCACACCTTCCGCCTCAGCGGTTGAGAGTTCGCAGGTTTGGATCCCAGACACAGACCTACACACTGTTCATCAGCCATGCTGTGGCGGCGTCCCACATACAAAATTCAGGAAGACTGGCAGACATGTTAGCTCAGGGCCAATCTTCCTGACAAAGAAAACCCCCAAAACAGGCAAAACTAATCTATGTGGGGAATGATTACTAACAGGCATGGGGTTTCTTTTTGGGGTGATGAAAATGTCCTAAACTTTGATTGTGGTGATGGTTACATAACTCTGTGAATATTCTAAAACGATTATATATTTTGGGTGAATTTTATTGTATGTTTATTATATATCAATGAAGTCGGTTCTAAAAATGATATTAGAAACAAGGACCATGGTTGTGACTAGGGGCGTGAAGGGATTTCTGGGGTTTTAATAACATTGTCTTCCCTGACTTGGGTGCTAGTTACTATGAGAGATATTCACTCTTAAAAGGATTTCATGATATGGTACTCTTCTGATTTGTGCATTCTTCTATATATATGTTACACTTCAATTAAAAATTTACATTAAAAGAAACGTAACCTAGCCCTACCTGAGTCCTGGGAAATGATCTTCAGAGGGCTGAACAAACCCTGTCCAGATATTTGATGCTCAACACTGGACTCCTTATATCTCTCTCTGTCTCAACCCTCTCTCAGACTTTAACTGACCTCCCACGTATTTTATACTACTTTGCTTAATCTTGCTTTACACAATTTACAGCCAGCCTACAATGGTCACCTATCCATGCTGCCAATTTGCTTACAGATGGTGTATATGCTCCTCGTTTTGGTTATCCTTCTTTCCCTCTATGGACAAATCTCTTCAATTGAAACCTAAGAATTATTGCTTCAGAAATATTTAACCTTTGAAGTACTCAAGGTTTTATAATCTCCTAAATTTCAGACTAACTTTGAGAGCTGAGTGTTATCTCTGTATCTCTATATTAAAAAACTAAACAGAAGTAGAGTCCTTTTGCCTTGAATTCATCTACCAGGTCATCTCCTTCCTTCACTCTGCTGATGGTTCCTGTTAATCAGCGGTTTTCAAACTGCTGGTCCTAACACAGGAATGGGTTGTAAACCAATTCAAAGCGTCACAACCAGCATATCTTTTTAAAGAATACAACAGAAAAGTACGTCCCGTGCTTGTGTTTCAGTTGCACATGCATATATGTATGCAATACTGGGTTTCTGTGAGTTTGTTACTGTTTACTATGAGTAATAGGCAAAAAGTTTCAAAAGCTACAGATTTAACTCTCCTACTTCCCAGGAGGGCAGAAGCTCTAAGCCAGGCTCAGACGGCAACACTAATGGTCCACAATTTCTCCTCAATCTTAAGGGAAGAGCAGGCTAAGAGCAAAGGGCATGTGGTTTTGGCAAGTTGTAAAACTGGGAGTTCGGAAAGGCAAGGAGAGCACACTGTGCAAATGACTCAACTGTTGAGTGTCCTGGTAGGAAGCTCAGTGAAGGGATCTGAGATCACCACAACACTCAGAAAGGAGCTCAAAACTTCTTAGCCACTCTCCACAGTTAAAGTAGGTGTTACGTTTGAACGCTGTGAGAAAGAGTTGAGAAAGCTGACCATTATTTCAAAGCTGGTGCTTTAAGACAGGGAGGAGAGACTAAACAAAAGGAAATGGCCTAGTTAAATAGACTAACCATTACTGGCAACACAAGGACTAGTTTAAGCAAGTTACATAAAGTACCCCAGAGTTTACAAAGGCGAAAAATAAGTAATCACTGTTTTCATAATGAACTGTTTTGGTAAACGTAAAAAACTTTTTTTTAATGAGCATGGTTCCAAAATCTTGAATGGGGTCAGCTCACACCACAGCTGCTATTGCTAGCCACACTGCATTCCTTCTAGTTATTCCATACCACCAGAACTTATTCTTAAATTTCAAAAGATTTTAAGGTTACTGTTAACCATTAAAGTACTAGTGTGTGATTACAGTTCAGCCAATCTAGCTGCAGAGTCTGTGATGAAAACCAGTTGCCATAACAGTGTTCCCATAGTGACCCTCGGGGGACTGGAGCTGGCTCCTCACACTCTGGACAGCTGGAAACTCTTACATAAATATGCCGTGAGAAAGTGCTTTCAGTTCAAGACTCCCAATACGATTCCATACCATAAATTTCTATGGGATAAAGTTATTCTTCCAGGGGCTTCATGGGAGTATACGGGGGGTGGGTGGAGGAGCAAGGAGGCATAATCCATTAAGTTATGCTCTTCAGGATACTGAGACAAAGGAAACAGCCATGTGTCAACCTAATACTCCCCTTTCATGGAAACGGCCCCACTTAGTTCTACTACCCTTCCATGTTGAGAAGCACTGAAGAGGGTTATTGTATGGCTGAAAAGGAGCCAGTGATAGGAATCCTCAAACTCAAATCTACCAAAGACTCTGAAACGCTTTTCTTAGTCTTTCCCAAGCTGTTTACTTTCAGAATAAATTATTACTTTCAAATAAAAAAACACAGTTGTATTTCTAAAGTATTTACTGAGGTCAAATCCCAGAGCAATCTAAAGTGCTAGAGGAGGTCAGGAAATCACCAGAAGGAAGAACTTAACATTAAGATGTCGTGCTGCTATCAGTCCTACTTCCTATTCCTCCAAATTCCCACTGAGAGTTGAGGGCCGGCAGCAAATGCCCGAGTTCTGCCATGAGTGACAGCTGCCTTCCCAGCTCTGGTCTCTCAGGGCCTCCTCGTCTTCCTACAGGATCTGGACCGTCCTCTCTCTCCCTATGTGTCAATTATCTTTGGCCTCAGGTTTATTTTCCTAATTTTCCCCAAAGACTGAAATCACAGCCATGACTTCAAGACTACCACAGGCTCTGTGTCGCAACGCTGAAAAACACTCCCCATCTTTGCAGTTGGCAAGGACACTCCTAGAAAATGCAGTACTTACTTGAGGGAAAATCAGTGTTTTACTAAATTTGAACCCAGAAACACACAACTCCTTTGGAGAGGAGTCTAGGCAGGTGGGGAAGAAGAAAAGGAAGCATCGTTATTTCAGAATTGTGACTGATTTAAAAAGATATGCCTTTATTGTTTTAAAAATAGCTAAAAACAAAAATATGTCATAGCTGCTGAACTAAAATTTTCATGATTTGGAGAATGTGGGAGGTCATTTTTTTCTAATATCCACATGATTATGTGCAGTCATCTGAAGGTCTTTAATTTCAGGGAAATGGAGAATTTTTCTATGAGGGGACCTGCATCTTTGAACCTGCCTCCCTCTATCCAAGGCCCAAACGGTTAACGCTCACAGCACTGGAGAATGTGTTACAATTGTTTTTTTCAAACCAGCTGTCCATACTGGTCAATTTTAGAAGGTACTGGTGTCACACGATGCAGTTTCTTCATTATGTGGAATATTAACTGAGAGCAAATGGGAAGATAACAGGAAATTAACTATCATGCTGCAGTCTGACTGTGAATAAAGAAAAAGGAATTTGAGGAGTATCCATTCAACGATATTTATAAACAAGTCCCACACAACAAGACGACATAATGATAGGCTAGACTGTCGTCATATTTTATGGAAGACTGTCTCTCATTTGCCCTAGTAAGCTCCCCTAAGTTCTAACTAATTTAATCATGAGAAATGGTCTCCAAAGTAGGGAGTAGGGTGGGGAGTGAGCAACAATTCAGGACAGCAGGCTTAGGCCACCATCAAGTAAACGACCAGCAGAAACAATCAGATAGGCATGGCCATAGACCACAAGTGGCCAAAACTGGCTTTGAAGCCTTCCCAAGAGGGGCCAGGATAAGTGATTGTGAATTTACACCCACCTAACTCGGCTGACTCTAGCTCCCACCACATCCTCTGCCCTTCTAAACTCAAAACTGGCTGAAAGCAGAAGCAGTCATAGAGCCTAGATAGAATAAACGCGTAATAAATGTTTCCACTATCACTGTTGTTGCTGCTAATACCACTGTCAATGTTGTTTTCATTATGTGAGTACACACTGCCCCGACCACAGGGTTCATCAAAGCTACTCTGGCTTCAACAAAGAACAAAGAAACAACTGCTACTTACTGAGCTCTTATTACTTGCCAGGCAGCATGCTGAGCATTTTATTTACTTAAATACAACAATGACTGAGCATTTTATTTACTTAAACTCAACAATGACGCTATGAGGTATGTACTACTATCACTACCATTCGCAGACAAGGGAACTGAGGCTTTGAAGGATTAAATTACTTGTTCATGGTCACACAGTTAGTGGGTGCAGAGCTGAAATCGGAAGCTAGGAAGTTCTCACTTCGGAGCCTCCGCTCTTCCCACTATCCGAATCCGCCGCTCCACCTGGTCAGGACACCTTCTCTTTACCCACCTTCCTCTGTTAACCGAGTCCTCCAACTTCTAAAGCGCAGCGATTTGTCACAATTATCTGGGGATGACACTGTGCAAGATTCAGAAGAAGTCCTCATTTGTGGAGAATCAGACCCAGGGCCTACTGTCTCAGGCAGTGGCAACAGTGCTGGCACGCTTCTCTCCTGCTCGGCAGCATGAAGCTGGGAACAGCAGTCCACCACAGGTCTCACGAGGACGAAACTTGCAGGCAATCCTGTTCTAGAAAGAACCAGCACAACCAAAATGTCCCCATTCTTGGCTGGCTCGACAATCCATTTGCCCACCTTGAACCCTGATGCACTGGGGATACTTAAATTTGAATTTCTGTTGGTATAATATACCATCTTTGTTTTTCACACTTCTATTTCCTGTTAATTCTATCTGTCCCCAGAGATGACAAACACTAACATTTACACTCCTTAGAAGATAAAAGCAAGCTTTGAAACACAAGAAAAATACACTTAACAGTAATAACATTTACACTCAAATTCTATTGCAAGATGGCAAAAGTTCAGCAATATTTAAGGACTATAAAGTTTCATTAAATGGTTCCATATTTTTGTTGAAAGATATAAAAATATTTTCTATAAATATACATAAAAGACAAGGTGAAAATTACCTTATTTTACAGAAATAAAGTCCATCCTCAAACATTCCTTTTTAATCATCTAACTGCAACTTTCAATTTTAATGTGAAAAAGTCATTTTAAACTCCCTTCTTTGACTATTGCCTACACACTTAAAATATAGGGAAAAGTCTTTAGAACTTAACTTTCTGGCTACTTAAAATAAAAGCAAGACAGAAAAGTCAGTTCGCAGTCGGTTGTGATGTAAGAGCCAACACAGTTCTTAAGACCAAGAGTTGCATGAAGTAGAACTCAGAGATTAGAAACTCCATTTTTCTTCTTCCCTCATTCCTGTTGGTAATTCCAGAAGTCCGTACCGTGCTCCTTTAAGTTTCTCATTGTTATTTACACACCATACACCAATCTCATAGTGCATTGTACTCCACACACTTTGATGGATCTGTAGGAAAGTGCTTCTGGCAAATGGTCATTAACCTCTTCAATCCCTAAGAAAATAAGGAAGATAAAGGTTGGTTACAATATGGTTGAACTACTCTTCATCGCCCTTTTCTGGACTCACTCCAGTTTACCAATGTCTCCATTAAAATGTAGCAGTCCCCAACGATATCAATCAGATGTATACTTAGAGAAACGTTTATTCATGTGCACCGGGAGATATGTACAAGATGGTCATAGCAGCATTGTCCACAATAATAATAACATCAAAAGTACAAAAGAAATGCCCCAAATGTCCATCATAGGAAAAGATACAAATAAGCTTTAGTATGCTCACAAACGGAACACTTTACAGCAGTAAAAATGAATTAACGAGAGCGACATATAACAATTCAGCCATTCTCCACCAGGTTCCGATAGAGAATTAAGCCCCATTCCCTAGCCTAAAGCATTCATTGCATGTAACAAGACAGCTCACTTCTTAGGTATCTAAAAGGATGCTACATATGTACCATCCTTGAGAGAAATGAGAAAATAGGCGCTAAAAAAGGCACAAATCATCTTCTGTGTTCTATGGTCCAGATGAGGAACTCTGGTTGAGAACAACTGAGACACATGAATCCTAGAAACAATGCTGAATGTAAAAAGCAAGTGGCAAAAGGCTCCATACAGTATACTACCATTTTAATACAACTAAAACAACTTAAAAAATGATATGCTCCTTACAAATACACTCATAACATGGTAGAATTGTTTTTGAAAAAGCAAGGAAATGACAAATTCAGGATAATGGATACTTCTAGGGTAAAGGAGGAAAACACAGATTCCATGATCTTCAGAATGTTCTAGTTTTTAAACTAGGATTAAGGCCTTTAGATACTTGTTTTATTGTTTCTTTCATAACTCACATGTTGCGTGTATTCTTTTGTGTGCACCAAACACCTGATGATAAGACATTTTGCTATGATGGCACAGCGTGAGTGCAGCCTTCCCAGCGTGGCCGGCCAACCTTGCAGAGCGCAGTGCTAGGACTGCCGCACCACCTGTGCTCTGTGCCTTGGGCGTCTGTTACCATGCGCCTTTGGTTCCTGTTAGAGAAACACAATACACACTGCTAATTCCCAGGATCTCACAAATGTCAAGTGCTTTCTTTCTCTTCTGCAATTTGGCCAGTTCTTATCCAGTCTATAATTTTATAGTGCTATTTTTAACTGATGACAAGAACTATCACTATTAAAATTCATTCTCTCTCTTTCAACTCATCCTTCAGTCTGCGATCTTATAAAATCCTGAGTTGGCATTTCATTTTCCGTTATTCCTCTAGTTTTCTCATCTGCTGCTGAACAAACATGCCAAGTCATTATCCAAATTCACAAACAGGCCAGGGACAAGGGCAGAAACCTGCCACATGCCACTAGAGATCTCTCCGGAACAATTCTAGGAAGAGTTTTGCAATCAGCAATGAATCCTATTCACTGTTTTATCTGCCAGACTACAAATTTCCTTGTTTACAAGGAAAGACTCTGTCAACCTGCTGTGGATGTAACACTGTATTAGAATACAGTAGAGCAACACTGATCAGTTGTTA
The DNA here is from genome assembly GCF_021613505.1 of Equus quagga. NCBI lineage: Eukaryota > Metazoa > Chordata > Mammalia > Perissodactyla > Equidae > Equus > Equus quagga. The sequence goes on from NC_060278.1 coordinate 19,831,775, forward strand.
AACACATCAACCAAGAACAGCAGCACTTAATTTTAGTGATCTCCAAAGCAGTTCTTGGCACAAAGTATTTTAAAGTTTCGCACCTTGGGTTCACAAAAATGAAAACTACCCAGTTCCTATCACAATAACAAGAACAATAAAATCCTATCACGGGCCAAAGGTTGACTATGTTCAAGCCTAGATGAGATACTCAATATGGAAATGTATATAGCACACTGCCTGGTACTCATGTAGTGTTCCTCCAAAATTCACTTTACTCAAAATGATACAATGAAATATCATCTACTCTTAAAAGAAGAAAGAGCTTCATGACCTAGTGGGAAAAGCAGAGTATGCGGCTATAGACAGCCCAACAACAGACAGCACATCTGGAAGTCTGGGGAGCAAGGGGAAAAAGCCATCTGGAAATGCCCGCTGATGTCACAGGTACCAAAAACAACATCAAGCACTTGGAACTCTCACTCGATAGTCACCTAAGTACTCAAACAGCTCTTAAGCTCAGTGAAATCAACAAACAGAAAACAAACAACAACAAGAAAAGTCCCTGCAAAATCTCTTTGGTCTCAGAGTAAGTAGGCAACACAAATATAAATTACTTCTGCGAACTGAGCTATAATCTAAGAGATTCAACCTCAGGGAAACATGAGGTTTCCAACATTTTACATAAAGTCCTTTGTGGATTCAAAGATTGTCCATATTAGGCTATCTAAGAATTAGGAGTGTGGAGGGGGGTTATCTTTCAGCTAATTTCCAAGAAGACGTTTACAAAGAAACACCATGTAATTTGCTTTGCTCCTCACATTTTTTTGTTCCCTGTGCTAATCATAAAGTGCTAAAATAAAGACCATTCCTTCTCATAGTCCAGCTTCTCCTGCTGTGAACTCTAATCATGTGTATGCAGAATTGTGACCTGCAGCCATGGAAATATATATGATATCACTAACTTGGCATCTTAAGTTTCCTGAAGGAATAGGTGAGAAGAGAGGCAAAGCTAAGAAAGAGAACACTCTGATGAAATATAAATAGCTTTAATCAGCAGCAAAACATGGCAAGAATTATTATGAGCAAATAAAAGAGAAACGTGAAACCTGCTGGAGGGAATTCTTATAAGAACTGGAATCTTAGGTGTTTGCTCCTTATAGAAGATATTTGTGACGCTTATTTACCCTCACTAAGCAGATTCTATGATTTAAAAATAAATACTAGTATCCTGTCTGAAACCTTAGCTGCCAAAAGGCTGTGAAACTCAATAGTCCGAGTCGTAAATAGTTACCGAGGAACCTTACAATAAATTTTTGCAATGAGGCTTGATAGTACACAGCACAGATTTTTAAAGAGGCATAATCTCAGGATAGCATATGGTTATTTTCCAAATAGAAACAAATCTTTTCAATTAGATCCCTCAGGATTTGGGCTTCAAATTGCTTGTGGATGCTTAAGCCAGTAAGACAATGAGCTGCTTAGCTTAGTTTATTGGAAATAGTTTCTTCAAAACTGATGGTATTTTAAAATATATTTTAAATATATTTATATATATTTTAAGTATATATATCCCAAGCACACTAGGGAACCACTGTGGGGCTCTGAGCAGGAGAGCAGCATATCTGGTTTGTATTTTCACTGGATCATTCTGGGTGCTGTGCAGATACCAAACTGAAGAGGGACAGGGAGAGACGCTCAGAGACCAGAGGAGACACTGCAACAATCAGAGAGAGGGAGGTGGCTGGACCCGGAGGCCAGCAGTGGAGGTGGTGAGAAGGGGTCAGACTCCAGATATACTCTGAGTCAGACCATCGAGGTTCGCTGACAGATGGGATCTGGGCTGGGGCAGAAAGAGAAAAGCCAAGGATAATTCTGTTTTATGTGTATGTTGTTGTAAAGAAAACTCACACAGCTCTTACATCAAATAATAGCAGTCCTGTGCCTCACCCTTTCTAATCCCTAATTCTAGCACCCCCGAGGCAACCACTTAAATCTCCTAAGCGTTTTTTCTGGTTATTTATTGACATATTTCTAAATATATACTGATAGTGCTTGATTTTTATCAGTCAGATATTATCTACTGACTTGCTACTATGAAAGCTGAGGATTTAACTCTCTTACACCATGCCTATCAGCCCCACATGTGCACGCAAACACTCAAACACACTTTCTCTTCCCCCATCCTCCCCAAATCAGAATTCTTAGCGAACTCAATATCCAGGATTTACCTCATAATGTCTGCACAAATAGTGTTCAAAGCAGAACCACATGGCGTATATTATGACGACATCTCCTCTCATAAATATTTTTCCCCATCTTTTTGCTTTTCTGTGTGGATATCACCAATTCACTCTCCAACAGTGAGACTACTCTCAATATGACCAAACACATCAGGTGATATATCTGTCCCATTTTTTCCCTCGAGCCCTCTGCCTGTCTATTCAATCTAGACCAACTGAATTCCAGACCTCGTCATACCGCTACCATCCTAGAGCATCCCTTCACCCTCAACCTGGGAATTCCTTTTATCCCCTCCTGTGCTGATCTCGTTTCCTGGATCTCTTTCGTTTCTTTCCCTTATTTTGGTGGAGTCCATCTTCAAGTAGAGGCAATATAACATAGTGGAGTAAGACTACCCAGGTTCAAACCCCAATTCCACCACTTACTAGCTGTGTGACCTTGGGAACTTCTCTATGCCTCAGTTTCCTCCTGTAAAACAGAAATCATGTAACCTCATATTGTTGCTCTAAAAAGTGAAGTGAAGCAGATACTAAGCACTATATAAGTGTAGCTATGATGATGAGATGATTCCAGTGAATAGGTAGCTGAGAGGTCACGTTTTTGAGACTTGACTTGTCTGAAAATATTGCTAGCCTATACTCACACCTGAGTGACAGTTCGGATGAGAACAGGATCTAAGTTGGAAATTGTTTCCCTCGCTATTGCAAAGGTACTGCCCCACTGTCTTCCAGCTTCTGGTACTGCTGATGAGAAGAATGACGGCATTTTAACCCCTGAGCCTTTGTAAGTGATCTGTTTCTTGTCTCTAGAAGCATTTAAAATCTCTTTATCCTTACCCTCCAGTATTTCATTATAGTGTACCTTGACGTGAGATCTTTTCTATTCATTTGCTATGTGTTCAGTGAACCCTTCTTTTCATTCTAGAAACTCATGTCCTTCAGCTCGGGGAAGTGTTCCTGCATTTATTCTTTATTTCTTACCCTCCAATTTCTCCATTCTCCTTTTTCTGGAATTTGAATAGTAGTTGCAAACCTTATAGACTGACTCCCTCATTCTCTTATTTTTCCTACTTTCACGATTTCTTCAATTTTATCTTCTAACCCTTTTATTTAATGTTTAAGTTTCTGCTACAACGTTTTAAGAGCTCCTTTTGATTCCCTCTCTTTTTGTGCATACTGTTCTTATTTCATGTCTACAACCTTATCTAAGGATATTAATTATAGGTTTTCATTGAAGAGGTTTTTTCTGTTCCCTATAACTCTGTTTCTCTGAACTCTTTTTCTGTTTTTGTTCTGGTCTCTCTCTTTCATGTTGGAAACTTTCTCTAAATGTGTGAGGATCCGAGGTGAACATTCATTTTTATGAGTAAAGCACTAAAGAGTTAAAGGAAACTCCCTGAATGGCAGGGCTTGTCAAGGGAACTTCATTTTAGGACAATATGGCAGAAAGCTGGTTTTTTCACTGGAGGAATACTAAATGTTAGTAGCTGTAGATCTTTTCTCTTGGGTCAGTTTCTCAGGGAAGTTTCCTCCAATTTCCTGACCAGGAGTAAAAGCCTGGCTGCCAGCGTCAGAGGAACCAGTGGAGAACAGGAACTAGACGTTTCGTTTGTCAATACACAGACTTTCACTAAAGTCTCCTGTTTTCACTACGGCATCTCACTTTTCCTGAGCAGCATAAATCCCTCAGAAAATTAACCTGTTTTCCGCTAGAGTGGGAGAAGGGCAGGAGGGCCCACTTGTGCAGGGTGGTAGAAGGAACCTCTGGACCACTTCTCCCTTGTGTGCAGCCCCATCCTGTGGTCTGGCCTTTTAGAAGTGCCTAATAGCCCCACATCCTGAGCCTTTCCAGAGTCTACAGTGGAAACTGAGGGGCTCCTTAATGACTTCCTCCCCATATAATATTTAACTAAATTCATTTTTTTAAATCAGTATGTTTCTAGGAAAATATTCTGCATTTAAAAGTCTAATTGACGTACTCTACACTTAAAAATGGTTAATATGATAAATTTTATGTGCATTTACTACAATTTTTTTAAAAAAATCAAATTGAAAGCATTACAGAATATTTTAGATAAAATGTAAAAATATCAAATACAGATACAGCTTGATGTATCACAGCATGTGATATAAGATACAAACCCTGGATAATGAGGGTTGTTTATATCCAGATATCAATGAAGCATTAAAACAATCAATCTGCATCCACTAGAAAAATTAGCAATTTTTTTATTATTGCAGAAAACAAAAACTTTTTAAAACCAAACCAAACTACCATCACAACTCTTTAGCTACATTTGCCTTTTCTTTTATAAACTATCATTAGTTAATAGGACTTGGGGAAAACATTTTTGTTTTTAAGTAATCTTTTTATTGAAGTATAAAGAAGACAATTTTATTCAATCAATTATTTCTGTATCTGTCACGAGTCTACACTATAAGACAGTCTTGAAGATGAAAGCACAGATTCATTTAGTGGCATACAGCCAAAGAATGTTCTTGAAGAATAAGGGATAAGTTGAGTGACATTTTATACCTAGCTATTTAAAATTCTGTCAATGAGCTGCCAAAGTTCTCACAAAGGAATGAATTAACATGAGATACTTTATCTTAACTTCAAACTAAAGGAATAACTCATTTGACCTGAAATGTGATGTTCAAAAAAATTTGTACTTAACTATTAAAAGTTAATTTCCACAATTTCATATAATATCAACAGTCATGCATAAAAATGCCAATTCTTCAAAAATTGTCTACAGGAATTCTTTTCACATACGTATATCATTAAAATTGAATTCATCTAAGTAACTCATTCTAGACTGCTAAACAACTGAACTGGATCAAGCTACTTGGAATGATGGCAGATAACGGCAATTCCATACTGCTTGTAATGAAAAGTCCCGTTGCAAGTATTAAATGTATAAAGTTTTCAGCATCTGCAGGACTTAATGGAATATTAAAGAGAACTGATAACTTGGGACTAACTCAATTTGCTTTTAGAACTAGTTTATGGTAAGAAATAGAGAGCTGCTCTCATTTTTTATTTATCTGAACGTTTGTTTTCTATAGGAGAATATATTTCCAGTTTAAAGATTCATCATTTCACAGAAAGTAACAAAAGAAATTACAAGTAATAACTCCATTTTGAAAACAGCACTTGCCTACTTAGGTAATTTAAGTAAAAATTTATGCCAAATGACCAATTTGGGGGAAGATTTCATTTATTTAACCCCCTTGCCTTCACAGTGCCAGGTGATCTCACTTTCTTAAGCTGAGAAATATAAGATTTAATACCCCAACTAAAATGTCTATTTACTATCAGTTAAGCTGACAGCTAAAAAGTAGCATGGCACAGTCCAGATCAGCATTCTTCAAAACGTGTACCTACTGAACACTGGTGCTCTGCGCTATTAAAAGGTGATGGATGTGAAAGATAAATGGTAGTAGTATCTTTCTCTAAAAATTTGTTTGTTTTTTTTTAAAGATTTTATTTTTCCTTTTTCTCCCCAAAGCCCCCCAGTACATAGTTGTATAGGATTTTTTAGTTGTGGGTCCTTCTAGTTGTAGCATGTGGGATGCCACCTCAGCACGGCTTGATAAGCAGTGTCATGTCTGCGCTCAGGATCCAAACAGGTGAAACCCTGGGCCGCCGAAGCGGAGCGCACAAACTTAACCACTCGGCCACGAGACTGGCCCCCTAAAAATTTGTGTTAATATTCCAGGAAGTATTAAATGGGTAGACAGTTTGTCATCACAGGATAATGTGCCTTTAAGAAGTGGTTTATCACAGCAAGAATGCCAGGAGGTAGCACGAAGCCAGGGGACTCACAAACGTGTGACAGTACATGGGGACCATTTACCAATCAACCATGATGTTGTGTTTCCAATATATGGATCAAGTTGAGATCACTCACTGCAGTAACGAATGTTTCTGCGATAACACTTTTGGTAATATATTATAAATTTACAAACGTTTCATGAACAAATAAATTTGGCAAATGCTAGTACAGATGAAATATGCCAAAACCTGAAATATGGATTGAAATAACTGACAAAATGTTGTAATGATGCCTTTACTAGGGAATTTACAAACTTAAGGTTGCTAAAAACAACTTGCCAGAGAAGAACATTATAGGACATTTTGCCTTCCTTTAATAGTGAAAGCTTAAGAAAAATTATTTGGAATGAATGTTATCCCTTAATCTTCTAATCCCCAAAACAATCTGTATTGTTACACAGCACAGTGATCAATCTATACGTATCAGGGAGGATATCAGCAGGAAACAAGGGGCGCAGTCAGACTGCATAATCTGACAGGAGTTCCAAGGACTTTACAAAGGAGTGGGCAGGACTTGGACCAACAAGAGACAGCACAGCACCCCAGAGCTGGCAATACTGGGAAGCCGTAGCCAGCCTGTGTTGTAAAGGGGCATGGGAGGAGAGTGGGTACTGAAAGCCAGAGAGGGTAGCTGTGTGGAGAGAGCCACCTGAGAGAAACTACAGCCTTGGGTAGAGGGCTGCACTCAAGCCTCAGTGACTACAGGGAGGAAGCCAAGGAAATAAACACCCTAAACTTATTCTTCTCCCACCTACAAAATGCCTTCCAGTCCCTCTCATTGCCTGCCCCAGTTGCAAGCCAGGAGCTTTTCAATATTGGTCACAAAAGCCAGGTTTCTGGGACATAAGACAAGGTGAGGAAGGGTGGCGAGTGGATGTGGAAGACAAAGAATCATCTGATGCCACTTTCAGCTTTTCTTTCTTTTCTTTTTTACCGACAAGTGAAGAATGCCCATGATGTGAACTTTTTCAAGAGATGTCTTGAAATGACTGAATTACTAAGTCTCCAAATAACAGAGCTGCCTATAATCTGTGTAAAGAAGCTTTATCTAAATCTGGGCCAAAAGTGACATCTGTATTTGGCAGAACGAACAAAGTTCTTGAAGTTACTACCACCAATTTAAATCTAACCCTGGATTTGAGGCTAGCTAATAAGCTATACAACTGGTCTTTGATCTGCATGGTGAGAAAATCCTCCCTGTGGTGTGTTTAATTTTTGTGAGAAAGAGAACACTTCAAACAACTTTCACAGTTTAAATTCTATAGAGGCTTGCACAAAACCCAAAGATGAAATCATGTTACAGTAAAGTAGCCCCTTAAATTGTTTTCTACTATGTTTCATAAAACACATATTTCTCAGCATTAATTGTAAATAAAAAAATTTTTCCATACATTGCAAGATTCCATTTAAATGACATCCAAGAACAGGCAAAATTAACCAATAACAACACAAGGCAGACTAGTGGCTACTTCTGACAAGAAGAGGATTTAAGCTGGGAAAAGACATAAAAGAACCGTTTGAGGTACTGCTAGAAATGTTCTAGAGATCTTGTTTTATGTCTTGATAAACATTACATCAATCAAGAATCTTTGAGCTGTACAATGACAATTAGTACACTTCACCTGCTACACTGTTTCTTGAGGTTTATTATATCTCAATGTAACATGAAAAAATTAGCCTATTAAATGACTTTCACAATTACCTCCTCAGCAAATACCTTAATGCAGACAAGCTTTGGGTTTATACATTCACCAGGGGTCAGCAGGCTATGGCCCACAGGCCACCAGCCTCTTTTATAAATGGCGTTTTACTGGAACACAGCCACTGGATGCTTTCACACTAGAACTGCAGGTTCAGTAATTGCGACAGAGACCTATGAAGGGCAAAATCTAAAATATTTACTACCTGATCCTTTAAAAAAAAGTGTGTCAAGACCTCATTTAAACTTCAAACAGTATATTTAAATTATCCCTTTTTAAGGATAATTCAAGTCAACGTCACCTAAATACCAAAGTAACAGTAGGGAAAGTCAAAAGACAGCTTAGTAAATTACTCGGTGAAGTATAATCAAAAATTTCATAAAACTCCTAAGGGGAGAGAGGGGCGGCATTCTTTTGCCTTGAGCTGCCCTATGGGTTTATTTTAAGATACAGATCAAAAACTGGCATTTTGTTTGGCCTTACACAATGCAATTTTTTTTAATTTGGTGCTAATATTTTAAAAATAGAAGCATCCACTTTTTTCAAAAAAATTAAGATTTTTGGCATCTCACTAAAAGAAAACAAAGCAGAAGATTGAGCAATGCTGGAACCATATTCCTACAAGGTAACAACGAGCTAAAGTGACTCCAATAACCGTGCGGTGAAGCACTGCTTGACACTTCACACTGTGCTTGCACTGTCCACATCTCTTACAGCAGAGCTGAGAGGAAAAAAATAGTGCTTCTATCCATACCTATATGAAAAGTAGGAAAACAAATGACAGAGAGCAGATCCGGTGCTTCTTCACACTGAGCCCACTTGTTACCTGCCGTGGGCATGGGAGTTTGCGACCGTAGTTTAAGTAATGGCCTCTAGGGAAAATGGCAGAGAACAAGAGCAATTGAAGGACCAGAAAGGGCAGTAGTTACCTGGATGCTTGCAATAGCACGTGGCAGGGATCTCACCCGCATCTTCTAAAGCAGCCCTACTCCTATCTTGGGGCAACTCTGCCTGTTCAAAAGCTTCTTTGTACTATTTTTGCAACCTCGTGTGAGTCTATAATTATTTCAAAATAAAAAGTTTAAAGAATGATTAGAAATGTATCTTCCTTCCTCTACCTTAACTGGTCCTTAACTGTACGGGAGAAGACAATCCCTCTTCCACCAGAACGCTCTTCCATTTTCTATAGCTCTCGTGCCCAGATCCTTACCAAGAGTCTCCTTTCTCAAGGACCAGAAAAAGATCAAAACTATCATCTCTCTTGTCCTATAGAGTGTTCATTCAAACAGTAAATACTTATTGAGTGCTCACCATGAGTCAGGTACTGTTCTAGCCTCTGTGGATACAAAAGTAAACTATGTTCTTGCCTGGTGGAACTTACACTAAATTACGTCTAATGATGCAGCATAAGCTCTCATTGCTCAGATTGCTCAGACTGTATGCTCAAGAAACGATTACTAGATCCAAATTTCTTTATGATCATCCTTGCTAAAGATCATATTTTTAGAATCTGCCCCTTTCTTCAGTCTGTCAAGAACTTCTGGAACGGCAATTTCTTTTCCACCTTAACACACACCCTATCCCTTGTTTCTTGCTGTCTGTAAATCTGATAAATAATACCTCTCAACAGTTATCTAAATCAGTCATTAAAATGTTGAGTAGAACAGTACTGAGGTCACTAAGCACCCCGCAACATATCACTACCATCCACCCAAATAGACACGGATCCATTATTCAGTACTCCATGGCTTCCCTCACTCATCAAGCTGAGTCCACCCGATTGTATTATGACGTTTATATCTGTCCACGAGAATATTACTGGGTTTAGGCCAAACACTTTCCTAAGGTTCAAAGATAGCATGTTCACCAATTTTTCCTAATCACCTTGGGGAAAAAAGGAGAATTTTTTAAATGGGAAGGGAACAGTTAAAAAGGAAAAACAATGGAGGGAGGAAAGGTCATTATATAGCTTCCAAAATAAACCAGAAACCTTTAAAAATAAATGCTAGGTATATTTTTAAAAAGAAAATCAGTTTTATGGGGAGGTGGAAATCATGCCATTGTTTAAAAAAGAAATGCTGTCTTTAAGACAATTTATCTAATTATATGAACTTTTATAAACACTATAGCTTTAGCCACAGGACAGTTGAACACAATTAGCAAATTTAATCATTGGAAATTGTTCTCTATTGTTAAAGGCAAACAACTTTTTTTTCCAACTAAAAGCTTTTTGCCTTCAATATGGTCACTGGTGGTTATTAAAAAATGGAAATGTCTTTGAAATTTCCACAAGTATATTTGAACTCCATAAATTCTACAATTTATATTAGGAAGTCAGGTTGAAATCATATTTTAAAATCTAATACATATGAATAAGGCACAAAGCGTGACACACAAATTAACATTCAGCACTTGGAACTGAAACACAAATAAAAAGATAATTCATGAATATGGTGATGACTGTTCTCTGGCACAAAATCTGAAAGCACTTTATGCATTTTGAGTGAATTTTACATTTTAAGTAAACTTCAGAGTATCATCTTCAAGCTTTAGAATTAACATTCAGCAAAAGTCGTTATACAGACACAACCTGGGATTTCTGACAATTTGGCAAAAGCCAGATTACAGTTGACGTTTTTGTTCCACTAAGAAGAAAAGCTGAGCCCAACAACAGTGCAAACAAGTTACGTGAGGCATGCATAACTTTCATAAACTATAAACGTTTTAGGCCTATTTGTGTAGTAAAGTATTACTATACATTACTAAAAAGTATATTCATTAAAGCCAATTTTTACTATTCATACCTTTTTAGCCAGTAGATGTTAAATCTACCTTGAAAACAACAAAATGAGGTTTATTACAAAAGACGCTGTTAGTTATTCTTCACTAAACTCCCAAAGCAAACTGCAGTTGTTTTAATTACACCAAGGTAATTAAACCGCACCACTGCACCCCGTCTTGCATCACACATGAAACGTCAAAGGGCTTATGTGACTCAGTCCAGATGCCCTAACGACAAGCACCTACAGAGAGTGACGGGCAGCCTTGCGTGCTGGGCCCCATTTGCTGTGATTCTTCACCTGCTCCCAAAACCTACAGTTTAGGAATTAGAGAATGCTAACCTCCAGAGCAATTTCTTTCCCTCCAAACTGCTTACCTGAATATATTTCCGCTGTGTTTCATCATTTAAGACATGTGCAACATGCTTGGAAAAAATCTTTTCCCGACCAGTTCTGGCATGGATACCAACCATAGTGACGCCAATGGGCCAAGGGGCATTTCCAATGGCCATCTGAAGATAAGCATCATTAGCCTAAAAAGAAAATTTAAGAAGAGATCAAAAAAGTGAAAATACTGTGTTGGTCCAAACTTTTACTTCAAGTATTTCACAGCTCTTTACAATGTAACTTTCATCCTTCTCTTGAGCATGTTGAAAATATTACCATTCCCCTTATTCAAACAAAAGAAATTAAAATATGAGGTGACTGCCTGCCCTGCCCAGGACCACAAATGTCCCTGGAAAAACAGAAACCCAAGCTAACCTTGTGAGTAAAAAGACAAACATTCCTTTGCAGCCTTTGTGCACTGCAAAGTCACACATTCGGATCAGGAATTACCAGGCAGGTAACGTGATGCACTGACAGAAACCCTAGTTTGGGTCTCCTTTAGACCTAGTCTTCTCCATAGGTGGTCAGAGAGAAGATAGAGGCTAACTAGTTTTTCAAAATCCAACCCGAAACTAGATCCCCTGGCTGTGCAGCAGTGCTGACCTCCGAAAGCAGCGGGGGCCGTGTGCTGGGACCATCACACAGGGTCCACAGCAGATGTGTAAACAGAGACTAAATATCGGCCCTCAAGTCAAATAGCTGGAGGATGAGGTCGGTTCACTTTGCCCCCCTCAAACCTCCCACCTGCCAAGAACCTTAAAAGCTACAAAACCTGAAGACAGAAACCAATGAAGACAAATGGCTCTCTTTCTAAACCAAGCCTAGCTACCTGTGAGGAAGAAAAAGAAGAAAAACGAAACAGAAGTAAATTCTAAAAGACGCTGAGGGTAGCAGAGCAGCTTATATAGCCAGGCCTCAAAAAGTGATTTTTTTTTAAAAATCAAACACCAATGTGATTGCTATACAGAGTTGATTTAAAAAAAAAATGAGATACTACAAATAGGCTAACTTGAAGATTATTTACTACCCTGACGATAAATTTGAATGTGCTCTACTCAATTTTATAAAGCTTAATTTAAAAGGGGCACATATACATTTTTACTGCTGATTCTCATGTATTTAAATTTTAACATTGGATATTAACTGATAAAAATTCCATTATTTAGTTTCCCCAAATTTCCAAAAATACTTCCCAAATAGGTTATTAAAGTTTCTCGGTTCTTTCTGTAGTTTAGACAAAATAAGCTTTCACCTGATTCTCATATATGAGAATGAGAAAAGTAGCAAGAAGAAAGGCATGCACTCTAGTGGGCAAGTGATCTGACTGCTTTTTGTAGTGATGGTGACCTTATCCATCCATTCCAGTGCAACTGTCCTTAGTGAGAAGAACCATGCAACTAACAGAAACTATCCAGGAATGAAATTTATAGCCATGAAACAAAAACTTTTTGAGAAAACTAACTTGCTCTCATATGGAGGAGTAAGATCACTTCTTGAGCCTCTAATCCAGTAGACCACTCCTGGGTGCAGGAATGCCACAGTCCCTTCTTATGAACACAGACATGTGTGAGAGCACAGGAATAAGTAAGGTCATTCCTACTGTTCGGTCAGGGCCCCGTCTACTGCTCTGGAACGTCAGGGAACTCCTGCACTGAAATTCTCTACTCCTGCTCTCTCGGGAGGCACAGCTGCTGGAAGCCCCCCTCCTCAAACTGCTTATGGCCCGCCAAGCGGCGTCACATTTCCAATCTCCACGACTGGGGCAGCAGGCCCTTTTCTTACTCCCCTCTGCCAACTGCCAGCCCTCCATTCTCCCCTTCCTAAACTCTACCTCCGGAGCACCTGGACACCAGAGCTCTTCCCCTCTGCCAGCTCCTCTCAAAGCCCATTCTGGAGTAAAGACCCCGGAGCAAGGGGAAAAGCCTTCCCTTACAAGGGGTCTGCCGTTGCTGCAGTACTGAAATGGGAGAGAGGAATTCTGGCAGCCTTACTTGGAACATTTCCTCACAGAAACAAGTATAAAGGGTGGTTAAATTCCATTGTATCATTAGTACAATAGTTCAGCTATACTATGGATTAAGTAGGCTTTTACAGCTGGCCTGGGAAACTAATCTACATAACTTTGTTTCTATGGGAAAATTTGTTCCAAGCCATAATCAACAATCCACAAACTTTGAAATTCAATCCCATTCATGAAACGAACATTGCCTAGTTCAAGTTCATGCTCTTAAGAACATTTAGCTCTATCTTAGAAATGACTGAAAAATACAGTAAGCTCTGAAAGTTCATTGTTCAATGCCTAACGATAAAGCTGACAAAACATTAGAAAATAAAAGCTTTTTTTACTACTAGTTCATTTCACATTTATTCTTAAATCTCCTATGTAAAATACTGCCACATTAAGTGAACATTATATACATGTACCTTCACATATTCTCTCTGCAACATGAATTTAATAATATCTGTTATTGATTCTTTAATATCAGCAGGAAGATTCTGGAAAAGAAAACACAAGCATAACTAATTTTTGAAGTTACTCTGTGTAATTACTGGCTGCATTTATTCTAACTTTATTCTATTTTTTAAAAGTCAGTTAATAAAAGCATTTTTCGAGGAATCTCTTACCCTTTTCCGTAGCTTCCTGAAAAGGGGTCTGAGATAGGACTCTGTCTGTTTCTGAGTAGCGCTGTTCAGTTTACCCTGCACACTGCGCTTCACATAATCTTCTCTGGCATTCAACTCTTTAGCCCAAACACCAAGAAGAAACTGTTGAAAGAATGGATAAATTTAGACTACAACGCCACCCAGTGGTTCAATACGCTTAAAAGTTTTCTAACACAAACAACAGTATACTATCATCCTTACACTAAAGCTCTTGACTAATAAAAATATCAAATAATATTTAACGACTATTTCTGCTTATTTTGTCATGTATGTTTTGAAGCACCTTTGGCAAGTCACAAACTTCCCGATTCCTAGCTCAAGATAATCCATTTTCCCCAAAAAGATCTATCAAATTTCATGGGTAACTATTTGATAGAAATAAACCTTTACTTGCATTTCTATTACATAAAATTCAACCCACCTAGATTTATCAGCCATAATACCATATGTGTTGTGATATTTAATCAATCTTCCAAGTATGTTGTTGTAGTAATTAGAATTTCTACTTTTGCAGTAAGAGACCACAATTCTATTGAAAATTCCCACTAAAGCGTCTGACTAAAGGAGAAGGAAGGAAAAAAAGAACAGAAATAAAAAATTATGACCAACCCCCACCCTGGAAAACTCCATTAGTGCTCCTTGGGTCCAACTGCACAAAGTGCACCCTTTATAGAGGCAGGCAAACAGCGAAGGCTGAGCAGGATGTACTCCCCTGGGGCAGTACCTTGCACAGAGGAAATTCTAGTTCACGTGAGTTCCCATGCCCAGCTAGTTCCATGCCATATCCTCGATATGTTCAGAATCTTGATGACTAATATGTTGTATTTAAACTGTAAATACAAGTGAAAGCATTTCTTGCAAAAATCTCTTGGCCTGAACAAAAATAGTTTGTGAATAAATGCTAAAATAAATCTGGGATTTCCACATAGTTTACCCAGACCACTAAAGAGAGAAAAGCTGAGAAGAAAGATGGAATGAGCTAACCATAGCAAGAACAGGCAGCTACCTGCAGAACAGAGAAAATGAAATCTCTGAAAAGTTACTGATATGCTTGCTTTTTTCACTGCCAGTGTCCTTCTATCTCCTTCTTTTCCTTACTGTCAACAACCACTCCTAAAAGCTTCTGGAACCCTGCCCTCATTGCACTCGTTCCTAGAGTGTTTAGAAAAAATTAAGAACTCCTCAAACTTCTTGTTCATTCCACTGCTGAGATTCTCATCTGTGTGTTTACATTAATAAGTCAGCTTCAAAGAAAAGTGCCACAAGGAGAGTAAATGTATACATTTTCTTTGATTAACCTCTCTATCCAAGTGCATAGCAATATCATAAACAGTGTACAGGCAAGAAAGTTTACTGAAGATTTCCCTTTCCAGTCTTTAACCATTGACAATCCAAAAATATAAGAACAGTTCTTAGCCAACCAAAATGTCCTCCTTTCTTAAAGTTAGCCCTTCTTAGCCTAAAAGTACATACCTTGAGGAATTTGGTAATGATGTCCATGTCCTTATGATCATCACCTTTTCCTAAAGATTCTCCCAGTGCCTGAAGAAATATAATGCCTCTGCTCGTTAGTAAAGAGCGACAACCGAATATGTACACCAGTCTAAACATGGGTCTTCATTACATATGTTGTTCTATTTCTATTTAAAAACCTGATAGAATTTCTAGATAAGTTAAAAAAAAAAACCTAGAGCATGCTATCTTTTACGAACCGAAAGACAACAGAGGGGGGAAAGGGAAGTGACTGCTAATGGAGATGAGATTTCTTTCTAGGGGAACAAAAATGTTCTAAAATAACTGTGATGATGGCAGCACCAGCCTGTGAATACAGTGACTGAATTGCAAACTTTAAATGGGTAATTGTATAGTATGTAAATATCTTAATAAAGCTGTTAAAAAAAAAAAAAAAGCCCAGAACTAGTTGTTCACCAATTATTCCAATAAAATTTAGGGTCCATAGATAGGCACTGGGGTGAGGGCTAATGCAATTAAAACAGCAGCCTCTTCAACTATGATCTCTCTGAGAGAGAGTGCAACATGTGCAAGAGCCAGGAATGAAAGGAAACAGAAAAATAACGTTTTATGTTTTATTAAGCATTAAGAGCTTTAAACTAAGCCATATTTTTGGTTCAAAGTAGACATTTAGATGATACAACACTGCTTCTTAATTAAGATTACACATATCACTCCACATTCAACACACTGACAAAAATTAGAAAGCAAGATTATTGTAAGTGTTGACAGGGATACAAGAAATTCACACACTGCTGGTGGCGGTGTAGACTGGTACAGCCACTCTAGAGATCAACTTCGAAGTACTTAGACAAGTTATATATAAATCCAGCAATCCTGCTTCTCAGTCCATACTGAGTTAGGTACAAGACTGCTGATCACAAACCTGCCTGTGGTATTAGGGAGCTGGGAGCAATCTAGCTGTCCATCATTACGGGGGAACAAAAAGTAAAAGGCAGTGAATGCCACAGTGTATGATATATTATGTAGCAGTTACCATCAAAGATTTAGGTATACATAAGGCATGAGGGATGGATGTTAAAAACATAATTCTAAGTGGAAAACAGAAAAGTAAAAAAGGGAATGAAGAATTTCAAAGTACAATATCATTTATGTAAATCAAAAACACGTGCAGGGGCTGGCCTGGTGGCACAGCGGTTAAGTGCGCACGTTCCGTTTCAGCAGCCAGGGGTTCACTGGTTTGGATCCCGGGTGGGGACATGGCACTGCTTGGCAAGCCATGCTGTGGTAAGTGTCCCACATATAAAGTAGAGGAGGATGGGCACAGATGTTAGCTCAGGGCCAATCTTCCTCAGCAAAAAGAGAGGACTGGTGGCAGATGTTAGCTCAGGGCTAATCTTCCTCAAAAAACCCAAAAAACACATGCATACAAAGCACTACTGGTTTTACAAGACCACCAACAAATAAAAGGATGTATATAAAACATGTAAGAATGATTACTTTTGAAGGCAAGAAGTAGGGAGATGTGAGTGGAGAGTGAGAAAAAAGGGAGTAAATAAATACAAGCATGGAATAAAAGAAGGGCCTTTGTAATGACCAAAGACAACAGCGTGTTCTGACCTGAACAATCGAATGACTCAACCATCCGGTTAGGGAACCAAAGGTGTGATGGGGGATGAGGGAAGTGGGTGTACAGATTACCTCTAACTCTTCAATTGTGGTGTTTTCTTCATGAACTTTCAAATCGTTCTGTGTGTCTTCTTCTCCAGGTTCTTGACCACCCACAAGTTCATTGAGGTATTGCTGATCGATCTTATCCAAAGCTGCCTTCAGATCATTTCTCAACCCCTGAGAGAGGTGAAAAATTACACCTAATATGCAATTTCACTGATGCTTCACTTTTGATTCACTAATGATAGGCACTATTCATCCTTTCTCTCTACAAGGAGTTTAAGAGCTTAATAAAACTAAAGTCAAATAAGATTTCAACTTATACAGCTTTCATCACTGCTCAAGGTTAATTCTTATGAATATATTTAAATTTAAAAGAATGTATGTACAATAGCTAGTCTGATGGTCAGAAAAATAAAACGTATATGAGTGACAAATCCAAATAAGAATATTCATAAATGCTGTAATTTTCTACTGAAGCCTAGTGAAAGTGAGCAGGTCTCCATGAGAGTCCCTAACCCATCTCCCCAGTGCACTTAAATATCTGACCTCACTGCAATTATTCTGAACTCCCGAAACATTCAGAAATGTCAACAGTATCAAACTAGTGTCTCATCTATATCCTAGGCTTTAACTATGTTTATAACAAACCAGCAAATTCTACATTCTATTCATATCCAGTCTGTGACCATTTGATAAAAACGGAAGCCTTAAAGCTAGACACTTACCTTATACCATATACAAAAATTAACTCAAAATGGATCAAAGACCTAAATGTAAGGGTTAAAACTATAAAACTCTTAGAAGAAAACATAGGGTAAAAGCTTCATGTCATTGGATTTGGCAATGACTTCTTGGATATGACACCAAAAGCAGAGGCAACAAAAGAAACAATAGCTAAGTTGTACTTCATCAAAATTAAAAACTTTTGTGCATGACAGACACTATCAACAGAGTGAAAAGGTAACCCACAGAAGAGGAGAAAATATTTGCAAATTATATATCTGATAAGGATTGATATCCAGAATACATAAAGAACTCCTACAACTTAACAACAACAAAAAACAAGCTAATTAAAAATGGGCAACGGTCTTTAATAGAAGACATACAAATGACCAATAAGCAAATGAAAAGATGCTCAACCTCACCAGTCATCAGGGGAATGCAAATCAAAACTACAATGAGATACCACTTCACACCCATTAGGATGGCTATCAAAAAAAAAAACCCTGAAAATAACAAGCATTGGCTAGGATATGGAGAAATGGAACCCTTGTGCATTGCTGGAAACGTGAAACAGTGCAGCTGCTGTGGAAAACAGTATGCCAATACCTCAAAAAGTTAAACATATCCACACCCAGACACATTATAATTAAAACGTCAAAAGTTAAAGACAAGGAGAGAATCTTAAAAGGACCAAGAGAAAAACAACTTGTTATGTACAAGGGAATCCCCACAAGACAAGCAGCAGATCTGCCAACAGAAACTTGGCAGGCCACAAGACGGTGGCATGCTCACCCAAAGTGCTGAAAGAAAAACCTTCGAACCAAGAACACTACCTGGCAAGGTTATCATTCAGAATTGAAAGAGAGTAAGAGTTTTCCCGACAAGCAAAAGGTAAAGGAGTTCATCACCACTAAAATGGCCTTACAAGAAATGTCAAAGGCACTTTAAGGAAAGAAAGGTCACTAATTAGTAACATGGAAACATACGAAAGCATAAATCTCACTGGTGAAAGTAAAAATATAGTAAAGGTAGTGGATTAACTACTTATAAAACTAGTACAAAGGTTAAGACAAAAGTAGTAAAAATAACTATGACTATACTAATTAGTTAAGGGATACACAAGATAAAAATATGTAAACTGTATCATCGAAAATATAAAACATGGACAGGAGAGAGTAAAAGCGTACAGCTTTAGAATGCATTCAAACTTAAGTTGCTATCAATTTAAAACAGAATGTTCAGTTATAATATAAATAAGTCCTGAGGATGTAATGTACAACATGACGGCAATAGTTAATAATACTGTATTGCGTTTTTGAAAGTTGCTAAGAGAATAAATCTTAAAAGTTCACATCACAAGAAAAAGTAATTTACAACTATGTATGGTGACAGATGTTAACTAGACTTATTGTGGTGATCATTTCGCAATATATACAAATATCGAATCATTATGTTGCACACCTGAAATTAATGTTATATGTCAACTATACCTCAATTTAAAAAATGTACAAATAAGAAACTCTAGTATTTGGGACAGGCTTGAACAAGATTAGAATACAGCAGGTTGTAATAAATTAATATTAAAAGCCAGAAGATTTTTCAAGTAATGAAACATGAGTAGAAAAATTAAATCAGATAATAAAAATTTAATAATAGTTCACATTAGTATTTTATACTATCTTTTGATAAGGAAAGTGACTCAGGATATAGAAGAGAAATAAATGTTGGTGAAATGAAGCATTACAAAATCCACTCACTTGTTCCAAGAATTTAGGTTAAGAAAGTGTTAGAAAGGACCAAAAATAAAGAAAAACAAATTGCTGAGAACATTAATAATAAAAATAAAGACAATTTTTAAAAATTCATTTATGCTTTGGAAAAAAAAAGTTAAAGAATCATCCTATAATCTAGCAATTCCACTTCACCATAGTCAAAAGAAGTGAAAGCAGAAGCTCAAAGAGATATTCGTACACTCATGTTCATGGCAGCATTATTCACAATGTGCAAAGGGTAGAAACAACCCAAATGTCCATCAAGGATGAATGAATAAACAAAATGGGGTCCATACATACAACGGAATATTATTCAGCCTTAAAAAGGAAGGAAATTCTGACACCTGCTACAACACAGGTGAACCTTTAAGGTATTATGCTAAGTTCGAAGGCCAGTCCAGGGGAACTTTCACATGACCTCAGCCACAGCCCTAACCCCACTGTAACACATGCAAGACCACAAGCAAAAACTTCCTGGCTTGGGGGCCAGCCCCATGGCCGAGGGGTTAAGTTCACAGGTTCTGTTTCAGTGGCCTGGGGTTCACTGGTTTGGATCCTGGGCGCAGACCTACACACTTCTCATCAAGCCATTATGTGGTAGCGTCTCAAATAGAAGTAGAATGACCTACAACTAGGATATACAACTATGTCCTGAGGCTTTGGGGAGAAAAAAAAAAAAAAGAGGAGCAGTGGCAACAGATGTTAGCTCAGGGCCAATCTTCCTCACCAAAAAGCATACTTTAAAAAAAAAAAACAACAAAAAACTGCCTAGCTTAGTCCAATCAACTCACAGAACTGTGAAAGATAATAATAAATTACCTTAAGTTACCAGGTTTCAGAGTGGTTTGTTACAGTCACAGATAACTGAAAAAGATTTTATAATAATAAATTATGTTAAGCTACTAAGTCTTGGAGTGGTCTGTTACACAGCCATAGATGACCACACCTGTCTCTCAGTAATTGATAGAGCAAGCAGGTAAGTTAAGAAGGCCACAGAAGATCTGAACAACACTACTGTAACTGACATCTGTCCAAAGCATAAAACATACTCTATTCAGGAGCCCACGGAATAGTCACCAACAGACCATTCCCTGAGCCATAAAACAAGATCAGAGCCCTAAATGTAAAAGCTAAAATGACTAAGCTTTTAGAAGAAAATACAGAAGAGTATCTCTTCAAGACATTGGGTTAGGCAAAGATTTCTTACGCAAAACACTAAAAAACAATAGCCATATAAGAAAAAACTGATAAAGCGTACATCATCAAATTTAAAACTTCTGCCCATCAGAAGACACCAAGAAGAGAAAAAGTAAGCCACAGACTAGGAGAAAATAGCCACAAAACAAATATCTGTATATCTGACAAAGGACTTATATCTAGAATATATAAAGAACTCCTATAACACAAAAATAAAAGGACAACTCAATTAAAAGATGAACAAAAGACTTTAACACACACTGCAGAGAGAAAGATATGGCCAATAAGTCTATAAAAAGATGCTCATAATCTTTAGTTATTAGGGAATTGTAACTAGAACCACAATGAGACACTACTACACGTACAAGAGAATGGTTAAAATTTAAGACTAACAATAACAAATGCTGATAACATCTGGAAATATTTGGTGCTTTTTTTTTCCCCCGGTGAGGAAGACTGGCCCTGAGCTAACATCTTTGACCATTTGGCATTTCTGAAAAAGTTAAACATACTTTACTCTTACTATTCTGCAATTCCACAACTCCACTTCTAGGTATTGACCCAAGAGATGTATTTACCAAAGAAAAATAACACAGGTCCAAAAAATATTTGTATAAGAATATTCACATCAGTTTATTCATCACAGTTCAAAGCTGGAAATAAATTGTGGTATATTCATACAACTGAATACCATCACCCATGAAAAGGAACAAACTACTGATATCCACAATAACACAGACTAATCTAAAACACAAGCTGAGCAAAAGAAGCCAGACACACTCTATGGCTCCATCTATATGAAATACCAAAACAAGCAAAATTAAGCTACGGTGCTACAATTTACAAAGGTCTTGCCCAGGAGTGAGGGAGGAATATGGGGGTCAGCTAAGAAGGGTACTGGGGAACTCTCTTGGGTGATGGAAATGTTCCATATCTTCATAAAGGTAGTGGTTACATGCTTGTATGTGTTTGTCAAAATGCACTAAACTGTGCTTTTTTAAAATTAAAGAAAACTTACATTCAGCAGCAGTAATCTGGCAACCATATTTTCCATTTTTGCTATAATAAGGCAATTAGTCGAACTCCATACCATCCTAGTTGATGTGGTACAACGATATCTTCCAGCTTTGTTCTGACTTCTTACCTTGTTAACTTCTGGTGTGAGGATCTCTATTTTTCTTAAACGTTGAAAAGCATCATAATCAGTTTCTCCAAATAGTCTGATTGGTTCTCCTCTTTCTCTCAATCTTCTGATAACCTGTTAAAAAAAAAAAAAAATCAAAAGACAATAGTAATTCCTTATGTTATTAGTAATTCCTATTTTAGGTGACCAAACATTTATTTTGAAATGTCAATGCAGAAAGTCAGTTGTGTTTGTTTTTTAATTTCCCTGAACAGATATACCGAGCTATTGTCAAACCTTAAATAACTCTAACGGTTTAGGTCCTTTGGCTGACTGTTTCAGGAAAGGACCAATCTGTGTGGTAGAATACATAAGAAAAACATTAAGATGGGAGGAAGTGATAATATTATACAAAGAAGGAAAATAAAGTCTGGAGTCAGCTGATAATAACAATGACCACGGCCAAGAGTCGGCATCACAATACTACAATAAAACCAAAACCGTGTCCCTCAGAGGAGAAAGTGAGCTGCAGTCAGGGTGGGGCACATGCAGGGCTTTTGAGGGGCTGATAATACTCTTTCTTGACTTGGCTGATGGTTATATGGGTGTTTGTTGTGTAATTATCCATTCTTTTGTATATATATGTTTCATTCTTTGTATACACATTATATTTCATAAAAAGGAAAAACAGAAATTGTAATTAAGAAAATAGGGTTGATCCAAATTAAAAAAAAAATACCAACAACTTTATCTGGGAACACAAATAGCATCACACTTAGAAACCACTGGCAGGGCTCCCACAGGGTTAACGGAAGCTTGGTATTAAAACGAAACTTAACCGGTCGTCTAGTGTTAGCTCCAGCCAACGAGCAACGACCTCAAAAACCTCTTAGTCAGGACCCTGTCTGACAAACAATAGACATCATTCTCTTCATCAAACAGCCCATCCCATTTTTGGACAGGTATGTTTTGCTTCTCAAAATAAACTAAAATCTACCCTCCCTCAAACTTCTATCCATTTATCTTAGTTGTAACTTTAGGAAAGCATTGAAGATACTCAATTCTTCTCCAAAATTAGAGCTGTTGTCAATGGATTTTTTAAAAAGTCTTTAATATTCTTCTCATCTGGCCAAGTATTCAAAATTCCTTCATCTAATTTTCAAGACAGCTTCTACAGTCAGCCACTCTTCTCTGAAAGTTTCCTTTTGTTCAAAGTTCATTTTTGTTTTGAACTCTTCTGTATAGTTTGAATTCTTTATATCACATGAATATCTTAAGTTATTGCGGGTTTTTTTTGAGGGTAATAAGAGTGGCTATTGACCAGGGTATGGGCAAACAGTTTAGGTGAGAGTATAAATTGGTATAATTGGTATAGAGCCCTCTGGTAATGGGTATTAAAAGTCTTAGAAATGTACAGTCTTTAGCCTTCAGTACATAGACCCCAGAAATCATGCTTCTAGAAAATTTTCCAAAGGAATTAATCATACATTATTATGCATGCAATAATGTCTGTATAAGGATGCTCATTCTTAGAACGAATTATAATAGGGAAATGCTGACATAATCTACATGACAGTTGAAAAAGAACTGGTTTTAAAAATATTGTGGGAAATTATACACTCTTAAAAAACTATACAGATCTCTATATTATGATCTAGAAAGATGTATTAAATAAGACAAATTAAGTTACAAAATAATATATTATTTAAGACAATTTAGACAATTTAATTATTCAGAATACATGTATTTATACTTATTTAGAACAATGTGTTTAGTTTTTAAAGTTCAGGAGGATATATTCTTTAAAAAGTTTAAGATAACAGCATCAGAGATTAATTTAGAACCTCATGAAGAAAGCCGGCTAGCTGCACAGTACTTTTAGTTCAGTAAGTCATCTCATGGGAAATAATGACATATAACTTATTAGAAAGAATTGGAGATGCATGCAAATGCTGTGAAGATTTTTCTTTTTCATGAAATGCTCTTATGTAAACTTACCTCTTGCCTAGAAAGAGTCATGGGCAATTTTTCCTCTGCCAATTCAAGTTCTAATACTGGATTCGATGAAGTTAATGGTTTCTGGTCCTCCTCTTTGGGCTGTATCTGTATTAACAACGAAAAGAAATGAAATTCAGTTTTTAAAATATAGTATAGTTAATATTTATCACTCTAGTACATTAGCCACTCACAGAAATGAACCTCGTTTTAAATATTGAAGGTTTTCTAAACGTTCCTCTGAGGAAAGAGTTAATAATAAACGTACATGCTTTTCAGAGCTTACGGAACTCAGCCATTTCAGGGACACCCCAAGTAGGAAGCATGCACAGAGGAGACAGCATTCTCCTACACAAGAGTGACTCAAGTAGAACAGCTTCTAAAACTATTTAAACTCATTTTCTCCCTAGTCTCTAAAGAATTTTACTTTTTGTTTAAAAACAATCAAATAGTTTCTCTTCTTTGAGACAAAGCATCTTACAGGGTTATTTGATCCTTGCTCTGGGTTTCAATGAAGACCACAGAAAAGAATGACTTTCTAACAGAAACCGGTGAAGCCTCACGCTCTAGCTTTTTCCTATCCTACTTTCTGAAAGCCACTAATCCAAGTGCACAGAAATCTCTGTTGGACATGTAGAAAAACTCCCAAGCTATACAAAACTCGCCCACAAATGGAGTGGTGAACCTTGTGGAAAAATAACGAAAAATGGCACCTCTCTACTCATACCACACAAAGAAAAGAGTGGGCATTCTTGCACATGACCCTGCAGGGACAAAAAAATCTCTTCATCTATTTTCTTGAGGCTGCTGCCCAAAGTCACAGTTTAGGAAGATTGTGTTCAGCAATTTATAAGCCCCACTGTGAGGTCTGTAAAGGTATTGAAACATGGTTTCCCATCTGACCATAAGACAAGTCTAAAATGCCAAAAGAAGTAAGATGAAAGAAACACAAAAGAAAATCAACGTTAAGGGAAAATTCACATTCAATTAAGAAAGGGCGTATGGAAAAAATGATATAAATTATGATTCTATAGTTTATGGTAAAAGGTTATGTCTATCAGTATTAACAGTGCTAACAGAAAACTGAGGTAAAAAACTAAACTTTCGTATTTTCACAAACCAAATTAGCATCAAGTCTTAAAAAATGGTAACTAGTTTCCATAAAGAAATAAAGGTAATACATGCTGTATTTTCATAACTACCAAGAAGGAAACATCAAAACATTTTAGAAAGAAAAATCTATGCTTTCTTTTTAAACATAAAAATAGGTATTTCTCAGGGCTGGCCAAGTGGCATAGTGGTTAAGTTCACACACTCCACTTCGGGGGCCTGGGGTTCACAGGTTCAGATCCTGGGCACAGACCTACACACCGCTCACCAAGCCACGCTGTGGCGGTGTCCCACATACAAAATAGAGGGAGATTGGCACAGATGTCAGCTCAGGGCCAATTTTCCTCACAAAAAAACCCCAACAAAACAAAAAAGCACTAGGTATTTCTCCAAACATCTCAAGATGAAAAGGCTTTTTAACTACAGAATGGCAGTTAACAGCTTGAAGAAAAAGATCTAAGACACTTTGCCAGCTGGCCTCAACGTTAAAAGCACTATCTTTACAGTAATTATTTTGCTTCAGTGTTTTCCTCTATAGAAACAAGAAAGTACTGTCATATCACTGATGCAATCTAAACAAAGCAAAACTGCCACTGTTTTAAGTTATTTTCCTACTTTATAACAAATTGAAAAGATTCAGATTTAGGGATCTCGGAAAGCAGTAAGTCAGGAGAGTAAACCCATAGTAAGTGATTCTTATTCCAAATCAACGTTCAGTTAGACGATGCTGGGTAAGCAAAAGATGAGAAAACTTCCTTCTGAGTATCTGTTAGATGATTATTTACATAAAACATTTTAATCTCCTAAACTAGAAGCAAATGAAATCAATATATTTATGGAAAATATCAAAATACAAATAAAAACCCTCATATTTTAGAAATATATCAGAAATATAAACACATTTTTAACACTTGCCCTCTCCCAACACTACAAAATAAAATCAAATGCATATACATACCATTCGCATTCCTCATGCTTCCTTCTAGAAATGCTATGCCAGATAAATTAATTTTCAGAACTTTCCCCATTACATGCACAAGAGTATTATTTTATGTTGACTTTCACGAGCAAAAAGTTGATTTCAAATTTATGATTTAGCAAAAGTATTTTAAAACCTCTGAACTTGGGTTAAAAAATTATTAAACTAGATATAGTCTTCTTTTAAAATAACTTAAAGATAACTTCACCTCATAACTTTTAACCCCTCCCAATAAAAACCCCAATACATTATTCAACTAGGTAATCTCAAAGATAATTTCAATCATGCTTCTAAATTATACAAAGTATTCCAGGCAACTCATTTGTTTCTAAAAAATATTTCTATCCAACAGACGAAGCAGTGTTTAACATGTGATCCCTTATTACACAAAAGCATATAAATGTTATATGACACTGTATCTCAGGTAGAGGTACTTAGGGACAAAAGGAATTATTAACAATGCAAACATAAAAACACAGCTTAAAATATTCAGGAGAAAGCAGGGAAAAAACCACTGCTAATTCCACTGTTGTTGAATGAATAAATCATTTTGAACCCATTAAAAAGAGACTTTTATTGGGAGAGGTGGGGAGAGGAGTGGTGGCAGAGATGAAAATGAGGCAGTATCAGATTCAGGACTTAATTAAAAAAAAAGTTCAAGCTTTGATCTCAAGTCACTTCATGCCGTCCACAAAAGCCAAACCATTCCAAGCCAAAAGTCATGCATGTATTTTCCTAAATTCAAGATTTAAAAAAAAAAAGAAAGAAAGAAAAAACAAAAACAAACACTCATACCTCTCCAGATGGCTTCTCATTTATAGGCTAATGTATAACATTGATAAATTGAACAGAGATCAATAATTTTGTTACTTTCACAACAGCTGTATAAATTTAAACTCAGAAATATACAACTTAACATAAAAGCAGGCATTCATACCTTGTAGCCACATCTTTCAAAATATGCTTCTTCTTCTTTTTTTGCAAGTTCACTACGTTTGAAATATTTTTTATTTTCCTATTGAAGAAAGAAATAAGTTAATAATACGTCCTTGAGTAAAATTTCATGTGTCATAGTCAACAATGAGAAAACATTCTTCAGTTTTTCAAGAATTTGATAAAGGTTTTTGGTTCCATAGAAATTATATTGATTTTCTGAAAATGCTACCTGTCCTCTAACCCTGGGAAATATGAAGTATTTTTCTTGCAGTTTTCATTTTCACAGGCATATCCAACAGCAAAGAGAAGAAACTAACAATATTTTCTAAATGTTCACAGTGTTTTGATTTAATTTCCCAATGTTTGAGTTCAATGATGATTTCTACAAATGGATTCATTATGAACCACATAAAATGGGATGATTTAATTATTTTCTCCTAACAGAAACGACCAAACAAAAATGATGGCAACGATAGCTGACATCTTAAATCTCATTAC
This sequence comes from Equus quagga, assembly GCF_021613505.1. NCBI lineage: Eukaryota > Metazoa > Chordata > Mammalia > Perissodactyla > Equidae > Equus > Equus quagga. The sequence continues at coordinate 19,858,846 of NC_060278.1, forward strand.
CAAGAGAGCTCCAAGGGTGTGTCCAAATTCATTTTATCATCTGGAATCTTACTGTATGAATCAATTAAGTGTGTTCGTATTAATTCTTAAAACTTTATTAATCAATTATTAAAATAATCTAGACATAGAATAGTGTTGGAAAGACTTTTATTAAAAAGATGGCTTAAAGGTATTTGTTTTAATATAATTTGATATAAAGAGACAAGCTCTAAATCTACTCTGGCGGGAGGAAAAAATGTTAGTTCTTTCCATACGATATATAAAATTACCCTTGCTGTTAAATGTACAGTGCCTAATTTGGAGGTTTGCTATTATCTACATCTCTGACTCTTGGATATTATTTCATTGATGACTTTGCTCAAATAAAGATACTGCTCTAGGGGCTGGGCCGGTGGCGCAGCAGTTAAGTTCACACGTTCTGCTTCTCGGCGGCCCGGGGTTCGCGGGTTCGGATCCCAGGTATGGACATGGCACTGCTTAGCACGCCATGCTGTGGTAGGCGTCCCATGTATAAAGTAGAGGAAGATGGGCACAGATGTTAGCTCAGGGCCAGGCTTCCTCAGCAAAAAAAGAGGAGGACTGGCAGTAGTTAGCTCAGGGCTAATCTTCCTCAAAAAAAAAAAAAAAATGATACTGCTCTACTTTATAGGTAGTTACTATAAGAGCACCTCAATAATCTGTCCACACATGTATTTAGCACGTCATACTTTTAAAGCTCATTCACTCAGGGAATGACCATCGATGGATACTAAGACCATTACAAGAAAGGTTGATGGTGAACAATGGAAAGATCAGTCTGCCAACACTTGAACCACCATCAAGCTCAGCACCAGGAAAACATTATGCACCTCCTCTGTGATATACACAGGAAGTACACAGCACCATCTATAAAGCATTCTTGCCAAAAAGCTCAATCTGAATCTAGTCAAACACGTAGGTCTAACTTCCATTTGCGAAAAATGTAGGGAATAGAGGAATAAGCTAAATAACACCACTGGGAAGCAATTAAACACAGACTTTTACAAAACTAGCCCCAGTTTCCCCAACAAGTTAATGGCATAAAAAGGGGTCTGGGGGAATGAAATGTTCCCAATTAAAAGAAACAAGAGGGCCAGCCCTGTGGCCAAGTGGTTAAGTTCATGCGCTCTGCTTTGGCAGCCCAGAGTTTCGCTAGTTCGGATCCTGGGCACAGACACTGTACTGCTCACCAAGAAATGCTGAGGCGGCATCCCACACAGCACAACCAGAAGGACCTACAACTGGAATATACAACTATGTACTGGGGGGGCTTTGGGGAGAAGAAGAAGAAAAAAGAAACAAGTGTCATAAAAAACAAATGCAATGAGTAGACTTTGTGTGGATCTGATTTGAACAAACCAACTACAAAAGAATATATATGTGTGTGTATTTTAATTCAATTGGGGATATTTGAAAGTGAGAGGAGTATTTGATGGTGTTAAGAACCCAATTTTAATTTTGTTGGGTGTGATCATATTTTGTTTATATGAGAACATGATGTTACTTTCTAGTGTTACATGTGTTAGGGGAAGGGTAGACAGGGGTTCATTTTACAATTATATTTTTGTGTATGTTTAAAACTTTCATAATAACCAGTGTTTTTAAGTTCATTCATTAACTCAATAAACATTTATTGACTTATCGACCACACAGCAAGCACAGCTTTACATCTATAAAGCTGAAGATACTACCTGGGGTAATATCAGAACCACCCTGAGAAAGGTGGGAGCAGATACTATTAACTTGATCTTAGCGATGAGAAACCTGAGAACTAGGAAGGTTAGATGACCTTCCCAGAACTCCGAAAGCCTTAGGAGTAAGAGAGGCAGGACTAGAACTCTGGTCCTGAAACCCTCTGTACTGATCCAGTACTCCAAGCTACAGTTCTTCACTCCCAAAATGTTATTTCAGCGTCACAAACTGTTCCTTTTGACTATGTAGCATGTAACTGTCATATTTCAAAAAAATAAGTTAGCAAACATATATTGGTATCCACTCAGAAAGGACTGATATGTAGGAACAAAGTAAAAGGACTCTCCAGACCAGGGTCCATAGTTCAATCTTTAATGACTGCTATCTTTTACTATCACGTCTCAATTCCACTGAACACACCTAACAAAATCTTAAGCCTAAAACATCAATTTCCAAAATGCGGTTCGTGGACCTCTGGGGGTCCGTCCCTAAGACCTTTTCAGAGGTTCTGCAAGGTCTAGTTTATTTTCATAATAACATCTTGTGGCCCCTTTTCTCTGTGCTCATACTTGCAATGATGGTACGACAGCAAGGGTGAGGAAAACTACTGAAACTTCAGCATAAATAAAGGCTAAGTACTTTATATACCAGTGTTCACTGCCTTCTTCACCACCATGCACTTGCAGGAAAATAAAAAGGCTGGTTTCTCTTAAGAATGTCTTGATAAAGCACAATTTTACTAAATCTCAACCCTCGAGTACATAGCCTTTTAATATTTGATATAATGAAATGAAACAGAAAGCTTTTCTGCTACATAATGAAGTAGGGTAGCTGTCTCAAAGAAAAGCACTTGTGCAACTGTTTGATTATTCAGACTTATTTGGCAAACATTTTCTCAGAACTGAACAAGGCAAGCCTGTCACTTAAAGGAAAACAACAATAGCATTTGTTGCCTATGATAAAATTCCATCTTTCAAGCAAAAACTAGAATGGTGGAAAACTTGTATCCATCACTGTGAACTTGATGGGTTCCCAATACTTAAAGGCTTTTCTGATGAAATCAGTGGTGATAGTAATGCAATTTTTTTATCACATTAATGAAACATTAACATTCAGAAGATCTGTATAACTCAGCAAACCCTGATGTTACAAAGGCAAGACGTTACAAAATTATGCATAGGCAAAAGATCTATGGGCAGAATGGATCAGAACACACACAGAGCAGAACAGATCAATGGATTTCAATATAAGAAAAGTTCGTTGATATGAAAAGTTCATCGATATGGGTCAGAATCCAAACTCTAATCTTTAAGAAACTTACCACTTGTCTAGTTTTCGTATAGTATCAAAGAAGAATATCCACAATTATCTGAAAAAGCTATTAAAATATTCCCTTTTCCAACTACCTATCTGTGTGAGGATGAAGTTTCTTCATATACTTAAACAAAAACAACATATCACAATGGCTGAATGGAGAAACAGGAGAATTCAACTGTCTTCTAATGTGCCAGAGATTAAAGAGATTTCTGAAAATGTAAAACAATGCCATTCTTCTCACTAAATTTGTTTTGGAAAATACAGTTTTCATAAAAACGTACTGTGTTAATACACATAGGTTTATTATTGTATGAAATGTAAATAAATATTTTTAAATTTCCAAGAGTAATTATAAATAAATATATGCTACATAAACAAACCATCTCTGGAGCCAAAAATAATTAAGAATGGAGAGGTCTTGAGACCAGTAAGTGTGAACCACTGTCCTAGAAGAATCCACCTGTTGGCATTCTCCACGCCTGTCCCAGTATGCTAAGCAATGCTGACAAACCACTTGGGCCTCAATGCTGCCCACTGATCTTGGTGTATTTATCCACTCAGTTTTCTCTCCTATCATCTACACTGACCATCACACATTCCCCATTTTCTCAAACCTCTTATCCCTTCACTTCTTCCCTCATTTCACCAAATGACTAAGCCACTCTACTCTACAGAGAAAGGGAAAGCCATCAAACAAGGACTCGTCTCAGCACCAGTCCTTTCTTGCTATCAGAATGGGAGAGGAAAGCCTCCTCCAATCCCTCCCAGCTGTATTCCGGATCTCAATTCCTCCTGCCTTTCCCAGGGACCCCTCAAAATCAATCATCTATTTTCTCTTCTGAATCTTCACCTTTTCCCTCTCTACTGGCTCCTGACCAGCATCACTTAAATAGGCTCAAGACTCTCCTACCTTAAGGGAAAAATTCTTTACTCTGCACTAGATATCATGCTAAGGGCCATTTACAGCAGAACTACACTAAAATCTTTTCTCATAAATATCTCCATTTCCTCACCTCCAATTCTCTTTGCAGCACCCCAAAAATTGGGCATTCATTCATTAGTGCTCCACTGAAGAATCCACTGACGTCAGAAATAATGTCCAAGGCGCAAATCTAAAGGATCTTCTCTGACTTATTTTAAGCAGTCTTCAATTCAACTGTAATTCCCTCCTTCAGTCACTCCTCTCTTAGTTGTCAGACTTTTCTTATTTCCTCCTCACTTACTGGTTTGTTCAGATTTTCTAATTCCTGTAGTTTTCAGTCATTTACTTACTTGGATTTTTCAATTTATTATAACATATTAATGCATTATTCTCCCTAATTATTTTGTTTTCCAGTATCTTTCATAATGGTTATTATAGCTCCTCCCTTTGTTTCAATTTCAGAATTCTGTCAATTTCTGTTAAAGGGGATTTTTTAAAAATTAAGTTGCTTTTATATTTTTGATAAATGAAAAACACTTGTGCAAGTGCACAGGCATGGATCTAGTATGCTACCGTTTGTATTAAAAAAGGAGAAAAGAATACACTCACATTTGCCTCTTTTCCACATTTGCTTTTATATGCATGAAATAATTATAGGATACACAAAAATGAATGTTAGGTGCTTTGGAGGAGGTGAATTGAGCAGCTTGGGGACAAGGGTAAGAAGGAAACTTTATTCTACAGTCACGTGTCACTTAATGACAGGGATACATTCTGAGAAACGTGTTGTTAGGCGATTTCGTCACTGTACAAACATCACAGAGTGCACTTATACAAACCTACATGGGATAGCTTACTACACACCTAGGCTAATGGTACTAATCTTATGGGACCACCGCTGTATATTTGATCCACTGTTGACAGAAATGTCACTATGTGGTGTATAACTGTAAACCCTTCAGTATGTCCTAAATTTTGAATCATTTGAATGAATGATCTATTAATAAGAAACTTAATTTGCTTTACCTTTTAAAGAGGTATCGAGAGAAAAATAAAAATATTTCCCTTTGTACTATGTGACCCTTTACTTCATAACAAAAAGTTGTCAAAAACAAAAGGTTCTTGATCATGTTTCAAATGTTACTCTCTACTTTTTGTTTAAAAACAAGAGTAGTTTGTAAGAAAGGAACTAAAGCAGTGATTTCTAATTACAAAACATTATTTTGTAAATAATTCATAAATAATGTTCACTGTGTTTATAAACACTGTGTCTATAAACACTGAAAATACACTTTGAAACATAAAGTGTTATGGATACATTTATGACAGAATTAAAATTGCTGAATTTTAGAACTTGACTATTGGTAATATACTCCCTTTATACATAGCTCAGGTGAGTTAGACAACTTGCCCAAAGTTAAGAGCTCTCTAGGAATGGAGCCACACTTAGACTTTAGGACTTGTTTACTCATTTTACAAATTTAATTTCTTTTCTAACTGTATTCAAAATTTTCAAACTCTAATTTAATTGAATTAACTATTGAATGTAAAATATAGTCCCTCAAACACAAAAATCTAAAAGTGGTTGGTATTTATTTTAAGACAGCACATGAACTGATGGTTAAACTACTTTGAATGCTCTCCTATAGCACCTAACATTTCCATTGGACCTTTCATCCTGACAGATTTTAAAAACAAACTACAAAGGGTGTACTTGTTTCTCCTTCTAAAGACAGAAGCTAACTCCTACATGCTACTTTACAAATGTTATTCTTGGACTCTGTCAAGTTGTACTTTCTGGATTTTAAAACTGAGATCCATAGGACTAACATACAGAAACCTTTCTACAGTATCACCTGAAATGTCTGCCCTTACTAATAAAGAAAAATCAAAATCAAAAACAACATGCAACCAGGATTGTCAACATTTCACTAATTAAGAATTATTATTCTTTTAGTCATGTTAAGGTTTTTAGTGTTCATATAAATGGAATACAAACATCATCAAGAACTCTACAAAAAGACAATGGAGAGCTAACAAATATACAGCTTGGATATGCAAAGAAAGACAATATGTGTCAGATCACAAACCATGTGGCAGGGTCAACATCTTGCTGAAGAAAATAAGCCTGAAAGAGTCTAAAGTAATATACCAAATGGAAGGGCATGCAAACACAATTTAAAGAGACACAAGGCCACATCAATGGATAGTATCATCCAGACAGAAAAATCACTAAGAAAACATTGGTCTTAAATGACTCATTAGACTAGATAGATTTAACATACACAGAACATTCCATCCAAAAGAAGCAGAATACATATTTTTCTCAAGTGCACATGGAACATTCTCTAGGATAGATCATAAGTTAGGCCACAAAACAAGTCTTAACAAATTTAAGAAGACTGAAATAATATCAAGCATCTTTTCTGACCATTATGGTATAAAACTAGAAATTACAAGAAGAAAACTGGAAAATTCACGAATATGTGGAGATTAAACAATATGCTACATTCACAAATACGTGGAGGTTAAACAATATGCTACTGAACAACCAATGGGTCAATGAAAAAATCAAAGGGGAAAACAAAAAAACTCTGAGACAAATGAAAATGGAAATACAACATACCAAAATTTATGGAATACAGCAAAAGCAGTCTAAGAGAAAAGTCTATAGCAATAAATGTCTACCTCAAGCAACAAGAAATCTCAAATAAACAACCTAACTTTACTCCTCAAGGAACTAAAAAAAAGAACAAAGCCCAAAGTTAGTAAAAGGAAGGAAACAACAAAGATCAGAGCAGAAATAAATGAAATAGAGACTAAAAAGACAATAGAGAAGATCAATGAAACTAAGAGCTGGTTCTTTGAAAAGATAAAAAAAATTGACACAGCTTTAGTTAGACTCACCAAGAAAAAAAGAGAAAGGGCTCAAATAAACAAAATCAGAAATGAAAGAGGAGATCTTACAAATGATATCACAGAAATACAAAAGATCATAAGAGACTACTATGAACAACTATACACCAACAAACTGTACAACCTAGAAAAAATGGATAAATTCCTGGAGACATACAACCTTCTAAGACTGAATCATGAGAAACAGAAAATCTGAATAGACTGATTACTAGTAAGGAGATTAAGTCAGTAATCAAAAACTTCCCCCAAAAACAAAAATCCAGGACCAGATGGTGATTTCTACCAAATATTCAAAGAAGAATTAATGCCAGTCCTTCTCAAACTCTTCCAAAAATAGAAGAGAAGGGAACGCTTCCAAATTCATTTCATGAGGCCAGCATTACCTTGATACCAAAACCAGACAAGGACATCACAAAAAAAGAAAATTACAGGCTAATATCTCTGATGAACACAGATACAAAATCCTCAACAAAATATTAGCAAACCAAATTCAACAATACATTAAAAGGATCGTATACCATGATCGAGTGAGATTTATTCTAAAGATGCAAGGATAGTCCAACATCCACAAATCCATCAATGTGATATAGCACATGAACAAAATTAAGGATAAAAAATCATAGAATCATCTCAATAGATGCAGAAAAAGCACTGGACAAAATTCAACATCCATTTAATGATAAAAACTCTCAATGAAGTGAGGATATAGGGAATGTACCTCAACATAAGAAAGGCCATATATGACAAGACCACAGCTAACATCATACTCAATGGTAAAAGCTGAAAGCTTTTCCTCTAAGAACAGGAACAAGTCAAGGATGCCCACACTCGCCACTTCTTTTCAACACAGTACTGGAAGTCCTAACCAGAGCAATTTGGCAAAAAGAAGTAAAAGGAATCCAAATTGGAAAGGAAGAAGTAACACTGTCACTATTTGCAGATGACATGATACTATATGGAGAAAACCCTAAAAACTCCAACAAAAAACTGTTAGAACTAATAAATGAATTCAGTAAAGTTAAAGGATACAAGATCAATATACAAAAATCTGCTGTATTTCTATACACTAATATTGAAGTATCAGAAAGAGAAATTAAGAAAACAATCCCATGTACAATTGCATCAAAAAGAATAAAATAACTAGGAATAAATTTAACCCAGGAGGTGAAAGACCTGTACCTTGAAAACTATATGACACTGATGAAAGAAGACATAATTGGAAAGATATTCTGTGCTCATGGATAAAAAGAATAGCGTTAAAATGTCTTTATTACCCAAAGCAATATATAGATTCAATGCAATCTCTATCAAAATTCCAATGGCATTTTCACAGAAATGGAATCCTAAAATTTGTATGGAACCTAAAAAGACCCTGAATAGCCAAGACAATCTTGAGAAAGAAGAACAAAACTGGAGGCATCATGCTCCCTGATTTCAAAGTATATTACAAAGCTATAGTAATCCAAACAGAATGGTATTGGCATAAAAACAGACATATAGAACAATGGAACAGAATAAAGAGCCCAGAAATAAACCCACACATATGTGGTCAATTAATTTACAACAAAGGAGCCAAGAATATACAATGGGGAAAGGACAGTCTCTTTAATAAATGATATTGAGAAAACAACATAGGCACATGCAAAAGAATGAAACTAGACTATTATTTCACACCATACACATAAATCAACTCAAAATAGATTAGAGACTTGAATGTAAGACCAGAAACCATAAAACTCCTAGAAGAAAATATAGGCAGTAAGCTCCTTAACATCGGTCTCAGCGATAAGTTTTTGGATCCAACTCCAAAAGCAAAGGCAACAAAAACAAAAATAAACAAGACACTATATCAAACTAAAAAGGTTTGCACAGTAAAGGGAACCATCAACAAAATGAAAAGGAAATCTATGGAATGGGAGAAAATACTTGCAAATCATATATCTGATAAGGGGTTAATATCCAAAATATATAAACACTTCATACAACTCCAACAGTAAAAAAAAAAATCTGGTTAAAAAATAGGCAGAGGATCTGAATAGACACTTTTCCAAAGAAGACAGAGAGATGGCCAACAGGTACATCAAAAGATGTTCAATATCACGAATCATCAGGGAAATGTAAATCAAAACCACAATGAGATATCACCTCACACCTGTTAGAATGGCTATTACCAAAAAGACAAGAAATAAGTGTTGATGATGATGTGGAGAAAAGGGAGGAGGAAGGGGAGTATCAGGAGAAAAGCAAGCAAGAGTAAAAGAAAAACTGGCAGTAGTAGTGGTAGATTTACACTGTCTGACTTTAAGACTCACCATAATGCTACAGTAATCAAGACAGTGTGGCACTGGGATAAGGATCAACAAACAGATGAAGGGAACAGAACAGAGCATCCAGAATGGAGCCACACTTCCACAACTATCTGATTCTGCAGACTACTTGATTTGAAGACACCAAAACCATCCAAAGGGAAAAGAAAACTATTTTCAGTAAATGGGGCTGGAACAACTGGATAACCACATGGAAAGCAGTAAACCGCACTCCTACCTCACATCAGACAAAAAACTAATTGAAACTTTTTAAAAACCCTGTTTCTTATAAAAGATAAAATCATAAAGCTTTTAGAACATAAGAAAATATGTTACTCGAGTAAATGCCTAGGGGTGGAATGACTCAATCACACAACAGGTGTACGTTTAACTTCCAAGAAACTGCCAAAGTGTTTTCCAACTGGTTATATTCTTTTATATTTCCAGACAGGACACAGAAAACAATAATCATTACACATTGATAAACTGGGCTTTCTCAAAATTAAAACCTTTTGCTCATCAGAAGATACTATCAAGAAAATGAAGAGAAAATCCAGTGTGGGAGAAAATATTCACAAAACATTCATCTGATAAAGGACTGGCATCCAAGATATATAAAGGATTCTTTGAAATCAGTAAGAAGAAAAACACCAACCCAATTAAAAAGTATGCAAGCAATTTTCAGGGCCGGCCCAGTGGCAGAGCGGTTAAGTTCACAGGCTCTGCTTCAGCAGCAGGTTCGGATCCCAGGCACAGACCCAAACACTGCTCATCAAGCCATGGTGTGGCAGCATCCTACATACAAAATAGAGGAAGACTGGCACAGAATTTAGCTCAGGGGCAATCTTCAAGCAAAAAGAGCAAGATTGGCAATGTATGTTAGCTCAGGGTCAATCTTCCTCACCAAAAAAAATATGCAAGCAACTTTTTCAGACACTTCACAAAAGATATACCAATGGTCAAAAAACACATGAAAAGTACTTAATATCATTGAGTATGAGGAAGATGTAAATTAAAACAACAATGCAATACCACTACACATCCACTAGAATGGGTAAAATTAAAAAGACTGACAACACAAATTGTTGACAAGGATGTAGGGTATCTGAACTCCCTTACTTCGCTGGTGGATGTGTAACACGGTCCAGCCACTTTGGAAAAAGGTCTAGTGGTTTTTTATAAAATTAAACAGATGCATATTCCATAACCCAGCAATTCCACGCCTCAGTATTTTCTTAAGAGAAATGAAAGTAAGACTTATACAAGAAGGTTCACAGTAGATTTAATCTTAATAGCCAAATCCTGGAAACATCCCAGGTGCCCATCATCAGGAGAATGGATTAAAAAACTGGATGTACTCACACAATGGAATACTGTTCAGCAGTAAAAAGAATAAACAGCTGATACATGCAACAATATGGATAAAACTCAAAACATGATTCTGACTCAACAAAATGGGACACAAAAGAGTACATAGTATGACCCCATTTATGTGAAATTCTGGAGCAAGCAAAACTAATAAACGGTATAAAGAAATCTAAATAGTGGTTGCTTCTGGGGATCGTAGGGACAGGGACTGGCTGGAAGGTAATATTCTGTATCTTGATACAGACAGGATTACACAGGCATATACATTTGTCAAAATACACTGACTGGTACACTTAAGATTTGTCTATTTCTTCATATGTAAATTTTTGTATACACACAAAAAGCATAAATAAATACTGAATTCTAGTTAATGATATGCATGCAAAATGGTTTAGGGGTAAAGTGTACCAATGTCTACGACTTAATTTGAAACGCATAAAATCAGTAAATTGTTTTCATTACCCTATCTGCAGCTGAAAAACACTTGTTTATATGGTGCCAGAAGAGCTGCCTCATCCTTGGTTGTATCAAGTGGTGTCCCAGCTTTTTATTGCTAATTTATGACAGTTGAAAGAATAAATACTTAGCATATGAATGCCCCTTCATCAAACTGTGGAGAAGCTACTAAAACAGCCCATCACTATCCTAAAATGTTCTGCCTGCTATAAATATGCTGAGATAAAAGCAGTTTCTGCATTGTTAGATGAATGGATAGAGTGATGGATAGATGGACAGTTACGTGATAAAGCAAATATTGTAACATATTAACTGCGGGTTTAATTGTAGAATCTAGGTGGCAGGCATATATGGGTGTTCACTGTACAATTCTTTTAAGTTTTTACTACATTTGAAAATTTTCTCAGTAAAATGTTGAGGGAAAAAATCTACTTTGCAGCAGACGTCAAAATACAGTATCAACATGACACAATCTACGACACAGTTTTTTCACTATATTAAAAAAATGTTTAAGGCTCCTCACTGACTAAAGAAAGAGAGGAGTTGGCGAGGATTATAGAAGATTGCAGAAAGGGATAAATAAATGTTTAGAAAGGCAAGTTCAAAGAACTGAAAAAACGAAAAAGCTTCAATAGAGCTGGAACAACTGACTCGCGCTAGGGAATGATGTACAGAGAGATTCTCACCAGCACAGAAACGACTCGTTCTCCAACTTCTGAGTCAAAGATCTCCTTAACAGTATCATACATAGGAGGCGGAGAAGAGGGGGCATATATATGTGCTAAATTTTTTATAAAATTTCAAGGAGCTGATGGATACTCTAAAGTCCATCCAAAGGCCCCATTTAAGACCCCGTGACACAGATGGTAACTAGAAATCTGAGGGGAATATGAAATTAATATAAGAGAATATTCAGTGAAGAGAAAGTGGCCTAGGCATGAACAAATATTTAAGGGAGGAGAAATAAAGAAAAAAGAAAAAAAGAATAAGCCTGTAAAGGAGATCAAGAATAAGGAGCCCAAGAAGCAGGAGGACAAACAGGCAGCTGAGGTCAGGAGACGCCGAGGGCAGAGCCGAGAAAGGAGCGGGCAGGAGTGCCCAGTGCTGTCGAGGCTGGGGAGGAAGACGTGGAGGGCACTGCTGGCCCTAATTAGAATGGGCTCAGTACAGCGGTCAGGGCACAAACCAGTAAGCATCAGGTGAAGGAGTGACTGAGAATTAAAATTTATTTTAAGAAGCTTGGCTGTAAAGAAAAAGGACGGTTACTTAAAAAAAAGAAAAAAACCTTTTTAAAGATAGGAGAGACATCTGTATGTTTAGGTGCTGATGGGGAAAAGCCAGGAGAGAGACTGAAGACACGAAGAAAGGGAATAAATGACATTAGGGCTCCTGATAATGCTAAAAAAGAGAAGTTGGGATCCAACGTGCAGGGGGAAGTTCTGACCCACGCTATACCCCATACCTTATTCATTTTACAGGGGAAAAGGGGAGGAGTTTCTTGCTGTTGGCGTCTACATTCTCTGTGAAACTGAATGCATGTTCCTTAAAGAAAAGGCTCAAGCATTATTTTCTTTTTAAGTCTTGCATGGCACACTGTAGTATCCATAGAGGAAACATTCAATAAATACTGGGAAAAAACAAAGCTAGAATTCTACACAAAGCCCATCCTCATAACCACAACTAATAAAACTGCTAAATATGCCCCATTAAGTTCCCCAAGCAACCTGGTTCCCCACATAAATGAGGCTTTGTGTTAAATGAAGATTCACCAATAGCGGGGTTCCACAGCATTGGGATTCGAGCTAGGCAGAGACTGCAGCCACCTCAGAGCAGTCACACCAGGCAGCACACTGCAGGACAGGCGACAGGACGCTACTGTAGAAGCCTCTCCAGTCTAACAAAGGGGCACTCACAACGCGTTTACTATCCAACCATCAGACTGACAAGAAAAAGGCTGGGATACCGCTTGTACTGACCAAGATGAGGCAGCTCTTCTGGAAGAACAATACAACACAGCCAGGTGTCTGCCAGCTGCAGACAGGGCAATGAAAATAAGTCACTGATCCCTGACCAGCATTTTTTAAAAAATGAAACAGAATAGATTAAAATAATAAAACATATAGAATCACCTGTAGTTAAGGTAAGAATTGTTTCATGAAACTTTTGTCATATATATATATATATATCAGCGCAAAATATAAAAATTTATTTCTTACTGCGGCTGGGGCAGTGAAAAAAGTTGGAAAGCTACTGACGGACACTATGATGCAGAAGGATAAAGGCTACAAAGGAACTGATTCTATACAAAATCATACAGCTGCAAATCAAAAAACTGTCTTCTCACACGTACAAAAAGAAAAGATGTCTGGTTACATACATTCTCTTATATCATGCAAGAGCACTCACCTACCTGATTATGCAAATACACACGCTGTAAAGGCTGAGGGTGAGCTGAGCTAAGCTTTTTGTGATTTTCGCTCTAAAGCACTTAGATTTCAACATGCTGGCCCTTCCTAACATCAACTACACATTCCAACACCTAAATAGTTTTTTCAAAGGGAACCCTCATACACTGCTGGTGGGAATGCAAACTGGCGTGGCCACTACGGAAAACAGTATGGAGATTTCTGAAAAAGTTAAAAATAGAAATATCATATGACCCAGTTATCCCACTACAGGGTATCTATCTAAACAACTTGAAATCAACAATTCAAAGAGACTTATGCACCCCTATGTTCACTGCAGCATTATTCACAACAGCCAAGAAGTGGAAGCAACCCAAGTGCCAACAATTGATGACTGGATAAAAGAAGATGTGGTATACATATATAAAATGGAATATTACTCAGCCATATAAAAAGACAAAATCAGCCCATTTGCAACAACATGGATAGACCTTGAGGGTATTATGTTAAGTGAAATAAACTAGACAGAGAAAGACAAATACTGCATGATTTCACTCATATATGGAAGATAAACAAACACATGGACAAAGAGAACAGATTAGTGGTTACCAGAGGGGAATGGTGTTGCGGGAGGGCAAAAGGGCTAAAGGGGCACATATATATGGTAACAAATAAAAATTAGACTATTGGTGGTGAGCATGATGCAGTCAATACAGAAATTGATAAATAAAACATACAACTGAAATTTCACAATGTTTTAAACCATCATGACCTCAATGAAATAAAAAAAATAAGAAAATAAAAGTTTTTAAAAATATTCCCAAGTCACTCATCAAAATAAAAAGATCCCTAACGTAGAGACAAAAATACTAAGCTACAAATATGGACAAGCTTTCCCCACTTATCTGCTAAATAACATTCTGTTTAACTAGCTCCCACTTTGCCAATTGTTTTTAAAGTTTCACTGATTATGAAATCTGCCATCCACCAAGCAATCTCAACTTTCTTACACTATATCATATACATTAACCATACATTATATCCAAAGATCTAAGCAGATGTTCTCAAAGTCTGGTCCATAGATCCGTGGGTTCCTTAAGACCCTGTTGAGAGGGCCCGTGATGTCAAAACTATCTTCAATACTAAGGTGTTACTTGCCTGTTCACTCTTGGACATTTGCACTAAGGATGAAAGCAACAGTAAGTCTCCGGAGGCCTTAACAAGAATCAAGGCAGTGGAACTAAAGGGTACCAGCAGTCACTGCATTCTTCAGCACTAAGTAAAGGAGGGAGCAGGCAGTTTCACTTAACAATCTCCTTGACGAAGAGTAAGATTATTAATTTAATTAAGTCCTGATCGCTGATCGCAACTCTTTAATATCCCTTGATGAAACAGGAAGTACACATAAAGCCCTTCTCATTTATACCAAAGTAGGATGGTTGTCTGGAGGGAGAGCACTTGTGTGATTAAGTTGCAAACTAAACCAGCTGCTTTTTTCGTGGAATATCATCTTTACATGAAAAAATACCTGAGAGACAAACTATGGTTACTCAGACGGAGGTATCTGGCAGATAACTTCCCAGAAGTGAACAAGGTGAGCCTGTCACTTCAGGGAAGCAACTGATAGCACTGTTGCCAATGGTAAAATTTCAGTTTTCAAGTGAAAATTAAAATTGTGGAGAACTCAGATCTGCCAACATGAGCTTACGGTTTCCCAATACTTAAAGACGTTTCTCACTGGTGATATTAAATAATGTGATTTCTTTTAATACTGTGTAAAGAAGTATGTCAACATTTGGAAGATCTGCACAACTCAGTGAACCAATACTTTCCAAATGATCAACGGATTAATATATGAGTATTTTTAAAACTTCTCAGCTTTAACTTCTAATACAGTAAATATCGATAAACACATAAACAAAAGCCCTTTGGGAGCCTCAATAATTTGCAAGAGTGTACAGAGGTCCTGAGACCAACAGCTATGAGAACCGGTGATCTACGTTATTGTCACGCGATAAAGAAGTGGAGATCAACTTAAGGAAGTTCCTAAATCACGTAATTCTTTCTCCTCCTCCACGGTTTCTCCAAAACAGTTTTAGCCTTCCTATCGGTGAAGAGCTGCCTAACAGACTTTTGTACGTGTTTGGGGCGGGCGGGGGTCGGGGTGGAGAATTTAATAACACATCAGGTTTTACGAGTAGGAAGGACTCAAAGACTTAAATCCCGAGTCGGCTCTTCCTCTATTTCAGTTGGGCACAAATCTTTAGTGAAATGACCAGCGTGAACGACCACAAGAATCGGGGCCCGTCGGAAGAACACCGACACATGGGAGAGTGGGTACAAAGGGGCAGCTGCGGGGGGTAAATTGCCAAAATCTTGGGTTTTCCTGCAATTGCCCCCCGTCCTCCCTAATGCTCCCGGGTAAGAGGTCGGGGGAGGGGACCTAGAGGGGCCGCCCCGGGATGGTGGCGGGCTCTCCCTAAGCCCCTTCCGCGCCTCGAATCCCTTCCAGCCCCTCCCCACGCCCCACAACTCCTCGACGCCAGCGCCCCACCACCCCAAGGCTCCTCACCACCAACAGGTTCCTGTCCTCTACCAGCTGCCGCTTCCGGAGGATCTCCGACTTCAAAATGTCCATCTCGCTGCCGCCGTTTAAGCTTGAGTTTCCCTCTCCGACTCTGGGATCAAGACTCGCCCAGCCAGGCGCGGCCAACCCACTATAAACAAGTCCAAACACCGGAGGGGGACTGACAGCGGCCGCTTCCGGCGGAAGCTGGGGTGAGCGAGAGGAGGGAAGACAGCGCTCCGGGGCGCCTGCTGTTGACGCAGCCGCTGGGGATTAACGCCTCCTGGCGGCGCCCTCCGGCAGCGCGCCTGTAGTTTCCACTAGTAGAGACACAAATGAAGTTGGACTAAAACAGGAGTCTTCTTCATCGTGCCGAGGTCGACAAGCTGCATTTTCAATGTTATTTCACCTGCTTGTACCTCCTAGTTTAGGTCCAAAAGCCTCTTGGTAGAACATCTCAATTATGTTGATTAAGGCTAGATCCTTACAGATACCAGAAGTTCACGTCAGTTTCTGAAGTTACCTGCTTGCCAAAATTGATGTCCTAGAGAGTGAAAAAACCTGAACAATACCACTAGTTCATAAATATAGAGGAAAAGGGCAGTGTTCATTGCTAGCCTGTTAAATCCCCTGTAAACTTAAGTAACGACATCCATTTAAGTCGTTTTCAGAAGTAAATTTGTCTTTCCACCCTCAGTTCTACATTACTTATATATCTTGGTGATAATATTTACTCAAACTCAGATAACTTTTTTGGTCACGTGTTCAGCAATCAAGATTTTCAATGACATAACTGGAGATGTAATCAGAAAGTCTTTTTTTTTTTTAAGTCCAACCCAAGAAGAAAAATTAAGTTGGGGAGAAAAATTATATCAGAGATTTTAATTTTAAAGACCCTAAAAACTGTTTATAATGCATTTAGTTTTGGTTCTATGAAGATTTTTAAAAAATTATACTTAAGCCATCACTAAGCAATATTTGACGTTAGTTTTCCCCACACAAAAGGAAAGAAATATCATTCAGTTCGGTCAACTGATAATGGGTAAGATGGTTTATCAAAACAAAAGATGATAGAGAATTGTTCATTCCAATTTAAGAAGTTTTTTTATTGTATACATGCATGTGTGTTGGTTATATTTCATGTAAAAGATATCTGACTTTCGCCCAAAATAAATCAACATAGGGAAGTTAACTCACTCTCTAACCCAAGATGCTTTGCGAATTTTTAGGGCTTTTGAAAACAAGATATTTTACAAAGAAAAGGTCCTTGAACTAATAAATACAGTAACATTCTTCCATGGATATCTGTTTCCTGAGTCACTTATAATTCAATAAGCAAATAATTTATTAGCATTTTCCTGATTTATGCATTAGAGATTATGTATGACACAATACTTGAAGGGTTAACATGGAAGACAGGAACAGTAATAGAAGTTTACAAAGCACAAAGGAACAGCTGGCCAGATGGGAGACAGTGTAAAACAGAGAAGATACTGGCTGCAGTAAACAGGCTCCTTTAAGCTTAAGACTTTCATTGATTTTGATGGTTATGTTAACACGTGCATTAAATCCTGGTTAAGGCCTGAGAGAGATGAGTACTTGAACAAGCAAACTGATGAGTAAGCCTTTCAACACAGAAGGGGAAAAGATGACCAGGGAATTTATCCTGACTCTAAGGGAAATAATGTATTCATTTTTAAAATATGCATCCCATCCCATCATAAGTTATTTAAAAAGTGAAGTATTGGAAACAACCCAAATGTCCTAAATGGGGGAAATGGTTAAATAAGTTATGGTTCATCCATACAACTGAATAATAGAGAACATTAAAAACCATGTTTCCAAAAATATTCAATGATATGAGAATGCTCATGATATATTTAGTAAAAAACTAGAATAATGAAACTGAAAATATGGCATATAGTCTCCATTTGGCAAGAAAAGCATATAAATCTAGAAAAATCATTGGAAGGTTGTTATCTGTCTGGTACCACTGCTGACTCTTCTTCTTTATACCATAATTTGGTACAAATTCCATAATTTGGAAAAAATCCAGATAGTCATTTTCTGTTTTATTTGTTATTGAAATTCTTTATAATGTTTTCCAGCATAACTACCTTAGAAATTATATATGATAAATTTTAAATAATGCCAGTAAAAGAAAGCAAAGGGTTATACAAGAAGAATATTTTTTTAAATCTTCATAATTATTCAATCAATATTTAAATGTCTTCTGTGAGCTCCAGACTACATTAGGTTCTGTGGCTTAAACCAAATACGAAACATAGTTCCTACCCTTGAGGATGTTACAGCTAGCTTGGGAATCAAGAAATAGATCCTGGGGGCCCGGCCCCATGGCTGAGTGGTTAAGTTCACACAGTCAGCTTCTGCTGCCCATGGTTTTGCCGGTTCGGATCCTGGGCATGGACATAACACCTCTCATCAAGCCATGCTGAGGTGGCATCCCACATAGCACAACTAGAAGGACCTACAACTAGAATATACAACTATGTACTGGGGGGCCGTGGGGAGAAGAAGAAGAAGAAGAAAAAGAAGATTGGCAACAGATGTCAGCTCAGGTGCCAAGCTTTAAAAAAAAAAAAAAAGATAAGAAATGGATCCTAGGGCAAGCCTGCTGGCATAGTGGTTAAATTCACGCACTCCACTTCCGTGGCCCCGCGTTCACAGATTCGAATCCCAGGCGTGGACCTAGCACCACTCTTCAAGCCATTCTGCATCCCACATAAAATAGAGGAAGATTGGCACAGATGTTAGCTCAGGGCCAATCTTCCTCACAAAAAATAAAAATTAGAAAATTTTAGGGGCCGGCCCCATGGCACAATGGTTGAGTTCACACATTCCACTTTGGCAGCCTGGGGTTCCCCGGTTCTGATGCCGAGTGCGGACATGGCACAGCTTGGCAAGCCACGCTGTGGTAGGCGTCCCACATATAAAGTGGAGGAAGATGGGCATGGATGTTAGCTCAGGGCCACTGTTCCTCAGCAGAAAAAAAAATAAAAAAAGAGGAAGATGGGTGGTAGATGTTAGCTCAGGGCTAATTGTCCTCAAAAGAAAAAAAATTTAAGTTAAAAGAAAGAGATCCAGAAAAGGTAAATTATGTAAGATAAATGTGACTTCATCACATATATGAGGCTATAATAAAATACTCACAGAAATTAAAGATGAGTCATTTTCTAAAAGAAGAAATAGTAAAAATCCATATATGATTGATGAGATGATTCCTTTTTTGGAGTAACTCATACTAAGAGATTATTTGCCATTTCTAGGAACTGGAGGAAATACTGAATTTAAACCTGGGTTTGTTTTGTTGCTGTCCTAAAGGATAGAAAGTAACTTTACTTTTTTTTCCCCCCCTAAAGATTGGCACCTGAGCTAACAACTGTGGCCAATGTTTTTTTTTTTTTTCTGCTTTATCTCCCCAAATCCCCCCTAGTACGTAGTTGTATATCTTAGTTGCAGGTCCTTGTAGTTGTGGCATATGGGACGCCGCCTCAATGTGGCCTGACGAGCGGTGCCATGTCTGCGCCCAGGACCCGAACCCTGGGCCGCGGCAGCGGAGTGTCCGAACTTAACCACACACCCACAGGGCCGGCCCCTAACTTTACTCTTTTAAGCTGTACAATCGAATACAGTCTTCGGCGTGCCTCAGAATAACCTGGAGGACTTTTTGAAATGCAGAGTGCTGGTCCCCATCCCCAGAATGTCTCATTCAGGAGATTTGGGATGCCCAACAATTTGCTTTTTGATCACATTACCAAGTGAGATAGCCGCCGTGGATCCAGAGACCACACTTTGAGAACCCCTCATCTAACACAGTCATGCGTCACTTAAGGATGGGGATACATGCTGAGAAATGTGTCCTTAGGTGATTTCATCGTTGTGCGAGCATCATAGACTATACTTCCACAGACCTGGAGGGTATAGCCTACTACACAGCTAGGCTGTGGTGGTACTAATCTTATGGGACCACTGTCGTATATGCAGTCCATCCTTGACCAAAAAATCATCATGGGTGCATGACTGTATATTATTTCAGAATCTCTCTGGGGGAACCAAAGTGGATGTCATAAACTTGGCCTGCATGGAGTCTTGATAAACAGGAGCGGAGGAGGAAGCCCATGTCACTGGTCTGCAGCACTGTCATGGGCTCCTCTCGGGATGCCCACCCACTCACGGTGATGCTTCTGTTAATGTCCTAATGGAAGAGGGCAGGCTCCCTTAGTCTCCACCCACATTCACACGCCTGCTTTGTGTAGTTACACCATGGGCGGGACCTGACCTGATCTGGACCAATCAGAGTCTGTTCCCTAGAAAATTGACAGTGGAATTGAGTCAATCTTCCCAAGACACAGGATATATAAAATGTTAATTCGAGAGTGGCGGCTAGCCATTTCAGCGGCGTGCTGGAGCCAAGTCAGTCCATACTGACCTGAAAGAGCTGATTGCTAAAGTTTTAGGAATTTTATGAGTCAGCCATTAAGCATAGCAATTATTAAAAGCAAATGTTTATTTACAATTAAATACATTATATTCTAAACAAAGGTAATAAGGACACAGAATCTATTACGTCCTAATTTTATTACTGCATTTTACTATTATTTATGCTTTTGGAGTTAGTTATGACTGTTGCATCTTTGTGGTGGAAACACTATATAATGGTGTGCTACTGCCCAGCTTTTACTGACTCCACACTTGAGGTCGCCATATTGGTAGTTTGAAAGCAGCCATAGTGGGAATATTTACACCACAGAAACTGGCAAATGCTACAAATCTGGACTTGATTTATTGTTTTGTTGATTCTCTACATTTTAAAAAGTTATGGAGAAAATGTTAACAATACAGATCAGGGTTTCTCAACCTTGGGCCAGATCATTCTCTCTGTGGGGAGGGAGGTCCCTGACTCTACTCATTAGATGCCAGTAACACCCCTTGTATAGTTGTGACAACAAAATGTCTCTGGACCTTGCCAAATGTCCCCTGAGGAGCAAAATCTCTCTCCAGTTGAGAAGCACTGATACAAACTAAATTTAAAGTGTTATGTCTGTAGCCATTAGATAGCAAAGAGGACAGAAATTTGAGGATTCAAAACTTATTAGCTAATTCAATAAAGAAGTCTCTCACATCATTGACAAACAAGTGAAGTTCTGACGTGTATCTTTGTTGCTTCACTTTTGTCTTATTCATTAATTTAAGCCACCAGCATTCCTGTCAGGGCGAGACTCATTCATCAGTTATAACCACAGATTGGCTCAGGATACAAGAATTCTGCCAAAATCAAAGTCCTGGGTGAGAACCAACTGGCTATATGGAATTTATAATAAAGAGTATTGTATAGTTTATTATTATGTATAAATTGTGTCCTCCATATCCTTTATATCAGTAAAAATTATATAAATACATGTGCACACTTCTTTTCCTTCAGAAAGCCAGATTTTAAATGTCTACGAGCACAGCACTGGCAATTATCTACCTCCCATGTGGACTTGCTAAACGGTTTAGCAAAGAATGCTGGAATACCAGGAAAGAGGAGTAAAACAGATTTGCAAAAAGAATCATGAATGACAGACAATGGAGAATAACCTCTGAGGCCCTCTGGATTTCCAGTTCTCTACTCCAGTTCTTCCTGGAGTCTAGCTTGCATCTCCATACCAAAAAAGATGACTGAATCCTTACACTAACTTTCGACCTTTTCAAGGTGTACTTTTTGCACATTTTAATGTTTCTGAATTCAGGATGCATTCTACAAACAATGTGTTTGTAATGAGTGCTATGGGGTTCTGCGCAGACATTTTCAGGGCCAAGGCACCCATCCCCCATGTGCTGGGACTAGAGAAGACACAGCTGCAACCTCACTGGGCCCAGCTCCAGGCTGCAGGGACCTGCCTCAGGCCAGGATACAGCCTCTCCCAGGGGGCGCCCACAACCGACAATGGACTGACGCAGAGATTCCAGGACCCAGCTGCGTTGCCTCAACTTAGGGCAACTCTAAAGGGTCATTCTAGTTCCAGAGCTCCCCATAGGATCACAGGAGGTCTCAGCATCAACTATACTGCAGTCCAGCTTCTCCCTCTGCCAAATCCTGCCTTCTTCATTTCCTTACAGATGCAGCTCCAACAGCAGTCTCTAAGAAGCCACAAACACTTTGCATGTAAAGAAAAGAAATGCTTTGGCCGGCAGACGTAGATACCTGGTTCATGTCTCAGGAAACTATTAAATTGGCATTCTAGTTTTTACATCAGTCATTTTTGTGAATATAGTCAGCAGAGTTACTCCAGAGCCTCTGGTAACACAAGCAAAATCGAATTTAAGGATGCTAAACGTTGAGAAGCAGAGCTTGGATCCTGGTGGATCTGCAAATATCGATAGCCCTGTGAAGCCCAGGCTGAGAGACCGGCTGACAATCCCCACCGACACCGTCTTTTCTTGAACTTTCACAGGGGATCAAGTGAGAGGGAAACCCATCCACCACATGGGTCCACTTTCCTACTTCCTTGACATTTCTTGTCTACTGCAGTCTCCCTTTTTATTCTCTTTGTTCCAAAGCACCTATACTGTTTTATTAGTGGAGTATGTGAAATGAATGGAAGAAAGAGTGAGTTCAGGAGAAAAAAATCAAGATGAGGAACAAGAAGGGAGAAATAACCAAGGATACAAAAGGAAATATGAGAAATACTAATGGCAACTCAATGGCAATAAATTCGAAAACCCGAAAGATATGAATGATTTCCTAACAAAAATTTAAGCTACCAAAATTGTTCAACAAAAAGCATAAAACTGAAATAAGTAATTACAGCAGAGAGAAACAAGAAGTGACTGTAGGTCCAGATTTTAAAAGGCACCAGATCCAGACTTTATCACTGCTGAGATTCATGTAATCTTTAGAGAAGAAACAACTCAAACTTTCTGGTCTCAAAACCCCTCTCTATTCTTAAAAATTCTTGAGGATCTGAGAAAGCTTTGCTTATGTAGATTATATCTATCCCTATTTACCATACTAGAAATTAAAACCGGAAAAAATGTTAAAGTATTAATTCATTTAAAAATAACAGTAATGAATGAATTACATATTAATACATATATTTTTGTGAAAATGATATTTCCAAAAAGTTTAGAGAAGAGTGGCATTCTTCTGCACTATTGCAAACCTCTTTAATGTCTAGCCAAAGTAAAAGAAATCTAGATTTTCGTATCTGCTTCTGCATTCAATGTGTTGTAATATGTTATTTGGTTTGAAGCATATGAAAGAAATTTAGCCTCACACAGATATGTAGCTGGAAAAGAGGAAAGTATCTTAATCAGATAATTGTGGACCTTCTTCTCTGATACTATACTCAATTATGACAAGTGGTAGTTTTCTAAAAGTTAATTTCAATATGGAATCCGAAACTATACTGATAAACTTTTCATACTCTGTTACATTAAAGTCCATTGGTCTATCTTGAACTTTGAGTGGATCTTTATTCATACATGATTTTGTAATATCATGCATTGGTCATTTTGAAAATATTAGTTCACTGATTTATGCAGATCTTCCAAATGTTGACATACTTTATTACACAATATTTTAAAAATCACATTCATTAATATTATTCCCTCCATTCATCAAAAAATCCTTATAATTATCGGGAAGATATTAAGCTCATGGCGGCAAATACAATTTGCTAATTGTAAAATGCTAATTTTTACTGAAAGCCTGTATTTTATCACTAGCAGCAAATATTGTCAGCTGTTTCCATTAAGTGACAGGCTCACTTTATTCATCTGCAAGAAAATATCTGCCAAAGACCACAATTTGTCTATTGGTTATTCTTTTAAGTAAAAGTAGTGTCCCATGAGCAAACAGCTAGCTCAGTTTGCAATTCAAACAACTCCACCACGCTTTTCCTAGAGTCAACCATCACAATTCAGGCTGCAGCAGAAGAGTGCTTCCTAAGTACTTCCTGCTTCATCATCACACAGAATATTAAAAAGATGCCTGCTCACGTGTCACGATTTGATAAAATCATTTTATAATTATTATTTATATTATAAATTATAATTTTAAAATGAACTGCTTTGTTAGAACATTTTTAAGTGAAATTGGCTTTTTGTGAGTGTGAGTATATAAGAACGAAGAATATGACTACTAGTTTGGTTTAGTGCCACTGCTTTGATTTGTGCCAATGCATCAGCAAACTTACTATTGCTTTTGTACCTTCGGTGCAAACGTTACATTTCCAAAAAGTAATGTATAAATCCATGTTTCACTTATAATTTCTACAGAGTGGGGTTTTTTAGTAGGAGAAAATGATCTTAAAGATCACATGGAAGTAAACGTTTCCGATGATAGTCATAGAAATGGTGAAAAAGTGTATTGTAGTATTGCTTCTGCTCTGAAGGACTAAGTGCTAGAGGAACTGCTGTCTCATCATAAACAACTAGAAAAAACAGGAAAAATATATGAAACAGCTATTTTTCAGACACTGGGAAATAGGTAGAAAAAGGCTATGATTCCTAAGAGAAGGGGGAGAAATGAGGTGAGCCCTAGTCCTGGATTACTACCTAGAGGCAGTTTCCAGGACACAGTGCGGTACACGAAACCCAAACAAAGCCAAATTGTCTTACTGAGTTGTGGAAAAAGAGACTGCAGTTCTGGGAGATTGAGAAGGTACATTTGTGGGGCAGAACGGCAGAAGGGAGGGAAGTGTCCAGGGGGAGATCTTGAGAGATGTGCAGAGGGGTCCCTTCAAATCACTGACTGAATCCTGATCGGAAGATGTTTGGATGAAATTGCCACGACTGAGTGCAGAACCATCATAAGGCAGTGAGTCATGCAATGGCCAGAGCTCACACGGGGATGGGCATACACCAGGCACGGGATAGTCTTCAGAAGGGAATCACCCAAGTGGTGGGGCTAAATTATCTTAGACTGAAGGCTGCTCTGGCTCACTCTAACAAAGCAGAAAAGCAGGCCTCAAATGGATCAACCTGATTCCAACAAACTTAACTGCATGTCAGATCAAAGGCCAATATTTTTGAAGGAATACAACCAACTACAGCACTCCAAAATATAAAAATCTAGTGTTCTGGGGCCTGCCCAGTGGTGTAGTGGTTAGGTTCGCATGCTCTGCCTTGGTGGTCCAGGATTCACAGGTTCAGATCCCCACTGCAAACCTGCACACTGCTCATCAAGCCATGCTGTGGCAGCATCCCACATACGAAATAGAGGAAGGCTGGCACAGATGTTAGCTCAGGGCCAATCTTCCTCACATAAGTGAATGAATGAATGAATGAATAAATAAATAAATAAATAAACATAAACCCAGTGTCCTGAGATCCAAACAAAATTACCGGGCATGCAGAAAATATAACCTGTAATAAGGAGGAAAATCAGTCCATAGAAATAAACCTAGAAATGAGAGAGATGATGAAATAGGAAAGGTTCTAAACCAGCTTTTTTGTGGGTGTGTGAGGAAGATCGGTCCTGAGCTAACAACTGTTGCCAATCTTCTTCTTTTTTTTTGTTTGAGGAAGATTGACCTTGAGCTAACATCTGTGCCAATCTTCCTTTATTTTGTATGTGGGATGCTGCCACAGCATGGCTTGATGAGCAGTGTGCAAGTCCATATCCGGGATCTGAACCCATGAACCCCAGGCCACTGAAGGAGAGAGTGTGAACTTAACCACTATGCCACCAGGTTGGCCCCTAAACCAGCTTTTATAAATATGTTCCAGATGCTCAAGAATGTAGAGGAAAACATAAACATAACGAAGAGAGAAATGGAAGAAAACAAGACCCAAATGGAACTTCTGGAGATGAAAAATACATTTGAAATTAAAAAAATACACTAATGGCATTAACAGCAGATTAGACAGCACTGAAAAATATCAGCAAACTTGAAGACATTGCAGTATATATGATCCAAAGAAGAAATAGAGCAATAAAGATTGAAAAAAACATGAATAGAGCATCAGTGACCAGTGCAACAGTATCATGGAGTCTAATGTATCTGTAATTGGAGCCCCAGAAAGGTTGTAGATGGGAAGATAGTTCAAGAAATAATGGCCAGGGCTGGCCCCATGGCCTAGTGATTAAGTTTGGTGTGCTCTGCTTCAGTGGCCCGGGTTCAGTTCCCTGGCATGGTCCTACACCACTAGTCAGCAGCCATGCTGTGGCATCCACCCACATACAAAATAAAGGAAGATTGGCACAGATGTTAGCTCAGGGGAAATCCTTCTCAGGGAAAAAAAAAGAATGGCCAAAAATTTTCAAAATTTGATGAAAACTGGAAAACACACAGATCCAAGAAGCTCATGAACCCAGCATAAAACTACACCAAGGCACATCATAATCAAATTTCTGAGAAGTGATAAAGGAATATGTTAAAAGTTGTCCCCTAAAAGTCATTATATAAAGAGCAATGAAGTAAAGAATGACTACAGACTTCCTATTAGAAATGATGCAAGCCAGAAGACCAAGGACAATTTTAAAGAACTGGAAAAAGAAACTCTGTCAATCTAGAATTCTACAATCTGCAAAAAATCTATTGAAAATGAAGGTGATCTAAAGACTGTTTTTGGACAAATAAAAGTTAAGAGGATTCATTAGCAAACCTGAACTACAAAAAATGGTAAAGAAAGTTCTTCATATGGAAGAAAAATGATGTAGAAGGAAAAAGAAGAGTGCAGAAACGGTAAATATGAGAATATATAAATGATTTTTTCTAATTTTTAATCTTTTTAAAATAAAGGTAATTGGCTATTTAAATTAATAACTGCATTAAATATAAATTGATTAAACAGTACAATTGAAAGGCAAAGATTATCAGACTGGTTTCAAAAAAACAAGACCCAACTATATGATGTCTACAAGAATCCCACTTTAAACATAAAAACGCAAATAAGTTAAATGTAAAAGGATGGGAAAAGATATGGAAAGGATGGAAAGGACACATGCAGCCATTAATAAAAAGAAATTGGGAATGACTATATTAATAAAAGGAAACTTTGAAATAAGGAATACTACTAGGGAGAAAGAGAGATATTTCATAATGGTAATGATGTCAGTGTATCAAGAGGACGTAACAATCCTAAATGTGCATGCACCTAATAACATAGCATCAAAACACATGAAGCAAAAACTGTTAGAACTGAAATGAGAAGTAAACAAGTCCACAATTATAGGTGGAAATTTCCACACATTACTATCAGTAATTGATAGAATAAGTAGACAGAAAATTAATAAGGATATTGTAGGTTTGAACACTATCAACTAACATGACCTAACTGAAATTTTAGAGCACTTCACCCTAAACTTCAGAATGCATACATGCTCTTTTAAAGTCCATTTGGGGGGCTGGCCCCGTGGCCGAGTGGTTAAGTTCGCGCACTCCGCTGCAGGCGGCCCAGTGTTTTGTTGGTTCGAATCCTGGGCGCGGACATGGCACTGCTCATCAAACCACACTGAAGCAGCGTCCCACATGCCACAACTAGGAGGACCCACAACTAAGAATATACAACTATGTACCGGGGGGCTTTGGGGAGAAAAAGGAAAAAAATAAAATCTTTAAAGTCCATTTGGAACATACACTAAGACAGATCATATTCTGGGACATTAAACAAATCTCAGTAAATTTAAAAGCATTAAACCATACAAAGTATGTTGTCTGATAAGAAATAAACTAAACTAGAAATAAACAACAGAAAAATATCCAGAAAAATCCCCAAATATTAGAAATTGAACAACACACGTCTAAGTAACCCATATGGTCAAATGAGAAATCACAAGGGAAATAAAATATTTTGAACTGAATGAAAATCAAAACACAGCATAGAAAAATTTGTGGGATGGAAACAGAAATCTCCAGGCCCTGATGGATTCGCTGGAGAAGTTACCAAATATTTAAAGAAGCATTAGCACAAATTTTGGACACTTTCTTCCAGAAAGTAGAAGAGGAGTGAATACTTCACAACTCATTTTATGAGGCCAGTGTTCCCTTGATACCAAAACCAGACAAAGATAGTATAGAAAAAGAAAACTACAAACCAATATCTCTCATGAACTTAAACACAAAATTCCTTTAAAAATGTTAGCAAATTGAATCCAACAACATATAGAAAGAATTATACATCATAATAAAGTGGTATGTAATGGTGGTTCAGCATTCAAAAATCAATCAATGTTGATTTAATTCACCATGTCAACAGGTTAAGGAAGAAAAATCATGCGATCACATTAACTGACAGAGAAAAAACCATTTGGCTAAATCCAACACCCACAGCAAAAGACACACAGAAAACTAGGAAAGAATATTTTTGAAAAGTCTACAGCTAATATCATATTTAATGATGAAAGACTGAATGGTTCCCCATTAGGTTAGGGAAACAATCCAAACATATATCAGCTAATGAATGAATAAGAAAACTGTGGCACAATCCACTCAAAGGAATACTATTCTGCAATAAAAAAGGAACAGCTGAGAAATGCAACAACATGAGAAAGTCTCAAAACATTATGCTAAGTGAAATATTCCAGACACAAAATACAACATAATGCATGATTCCACTTATACGAATTCTTAAAAAATTAAAACTATAGTGATATAAAGCAGACTGTTGATTGCTAGGAGCTGGGGCTTAGATTGAGAATTGACTACAAAGGGAGATGAAGGAACTTTTTTGGGGTGATGGAAATACTTCGACATCATGAAGTGACAAAAAGGATCCTTCCAGACCCTCCCTAAACTTCATATTGTCTGATATATTCCACACTCCTATTACAACCATTCCTTAGCACCCTCCATCCCTCTCTTCTCCTGTGCTAACCACCACACCCAAAATATACACACTTCACCAGTTTTTGGAAGAGGGTGCTGTTTGTGACAGCAGCTGCTACAGTTCATAGCACCCAAAAGGAGGGGCAAAACATTGCAAGTTGGCAATAGCAAAGGTCATGAGAAAAGCTGACTATGAACAGCTCCTGAGTGTTAGAAACATCTATTAAAACACATTTATATGCTATATTTCATCAATTTTAAGATGTTCTTTTTTTCACATTTTAATTTCTCTGAAAAAGGGATGCATCTTTCATTTGATGACATCATGCTATTATAATTGGGTACGCAAATTTTTCTTTCTTAGTGGCAAATTTTTTTAAATGGTGCACCTTAGAATTGATGGCTTCCACAGAGTCAATAAACTGCAGAAAGGCTGGACAGAGGATACGTTACACAGGATTTTGCTGTGGCTTACAGGCATAGGAGAGCAGAAATGAGAGCCAAGGCACAATCCAGAAGACTGGTATCCATGCCCTGGGCCAGTCTCATGTTACGTTTGAAATTAACAGCCCTGTCCCCACCTATGCCTGTCCTAGTTAAGGCTGAGGAGGTGCCCTGGCAAGTGGTATCAACAGACTTTGGAACAAGTCACTGATAGAAATCGCTTGAAGAGATAGTGGTTGAGAAAGGTAACAAGAGCAGGTCCCATCTCCAGCAGGTGGCGCCACACACAGAGAAGACAGATGGGCTTGGGCCCGGCTTGCTCAAGGCAGAGTCTGGTTGGGTAACTGCATTACGTAATTAGGTAACTAAGGAACTTAACCAGTGCTACTAATGGACTAGAGGACAGAGCCTCAGTACTATAATCCCTTAATCTTTCTAGACTTTAGTTTCTTCACCTGTAAAATGGGGAATAATCATAGCACCTGCCTAATAGAATTAGTGAGCTGATTAAAAAGAGATAACACATGTAAACGGCTAAAAACATTGCCTTGGATATGATAAGTATTAAATAATTTTACGTATCATTGTGGTCATTTCCATAAATATTTTAAAATTTATCCACTCTCAATCACTCTTTCAACAAACATTTACTTAGCAATTATGATGCTAGGAGCTGAGTAATTTATTGTATTTTGTTACTATTCTTTGTGTCTTTTTAGTCTGCTTAGAAATGGCCAGTGGCAAATGTGAATTCCTCATAACTCTTACTTACCCTCCTCAATATACTTTTGTTTTATTTCTGTTCCATCATCCTGCCAGTTAAGCAATTGGTTGAAAATAGGGCTGGAGTTTTTTCCCTTTACATTAAAATCAATACTATTGATTCATCAGGGAATATACCAGATGTTAGCATGCCAACAATGATCTAGAAAAACACACAAGACTGAAAAGAGAGAAGTAGAAAATGGCTTTGTCACTTACAGAGATGTGATTGTAGGCCAGTCATTTGCAAAATAAATACTTAACTGGCAGAGATTTTGAGAGAAACAAATGGGATGATGTATGTCAAAATGCATAAATTTATTATATAAATAGACTGTAAATCATAATAGGTTTTTGTTATCAAAAATAACACGATTTTCGTTTGCTTGATGAAGAGTCTTAGTAATTAAATATATTTACATAACTTCCTACTAATGAATCCCCACATTTGTCTTAGAAATAATAAGAAATAATATATTACTCTGAGTTTATATACCATTTTTTATTGTATTGATGAGAGGAAATTAAGACTTATTAATGGGCACTAGTGCTAGATTTAGAATCTGTACCTCCTACTTCCCAAATCTGCACTTCTCCCCTTGGATTCTAAGCCCATCTAGCATTTCAAAAGGGAAAATATACATATAGACTGGAGGTTTCTCAACCCTGGCTGCTCACTGGAATCATCTGGGAGCTTTTGAAAAATATTAATGCCCAGGCCTTACTCTAGATCAATTCCATTCAGAATCTCTGAATGGCCAGTCTGGACATTAGTCATTTTAAAAGCTTCCCAGGTGATTGTAATGTCAAGAATCACTAGTGGAGAATTAACATCAGCTATGCAACTCGAAAATCACACATGTGCTACAATACATTTTTCAATGCCAGCGTCTCTCCTGAAATGGTTTTGTTGAGTATCTACTTCACACAAGGCATAGCACTAAGTGTTGACTGCCAAGGTGCCCTTTTTTTGTATTCGCATTTATTTGCACCTTTCTTGTGGTTAATAGTCTGCCTTACTGTATGGTTATTTTTGTACTTATTTAAGCCATCTTTTAGAATATACCTTTCTTGAAAGCAAGAACTATTACAGTGCCCTTTAATGGCAGTCATTTGCTAACTGTTTTAGTTGCCCACCTTATAATTTCACCTTGGAATGGCCTGTATCCTATCTTCCCAAACTTAATTCCCACCATGCACCTCCTCTCGGATTATTACACCCATCTTCTCTTCCTATTTTCAACTCTCATCTCCACACACTTTATTTTTGTTCTTCATAGAAGTCCATTCACCATTAATCCTCATTCTTTCAAGTGTTTTATCCCCCAAATATTAACTGAACAACTTTACAATTCTTCCTTTCCCTCCAAGGTTCTTCCCTGACATTTTCACCCTTTTCCACTTCCTGCTCTCTCTTTGCCTCATTCCCTCACCCTATCACTTAACCACCTTTCTTCTAATCCTCCATAGAGGGTCTTAGCCCTATTCCAAGGTATCAGTTGCCCATGGGAGGGAGCTGGGCTGCTCAGGAGCATCGTTTCTGGTCAGTGTTGGTGAAGTGCTCAATGAGAGCTACAACTCTGAAACAAAGGGAAGGGTCATAGTTGGGGGAACAGCACCTGACTGTTCCATACTGGACTGGCAGGGTGGAGGACAGGCGAGGGAGATAGCACATGGGCCATTGTCAAAATGCCAAGTGGAAAAGGTAAGCCAAGAAGAATAGCCAGCAAGTTCAAGGATCCAGCCAAGGGAGACAGGTTAGAGAGGAAACAGAGGTAACAAAGTGCAGAGATCAGAGTCCATGAGCAAGACAGTTAGACAAATGTATTACTTACAGCTTCCTAGTTTTAACAGCATTCCACACCCCTTTTTGTTGTACCCTGTCCGTCTTAAAGTGTGCATAAGTAAGTGCTTTCTGACTTTGCTCTCCATAGACCTTCCTCCTGAGTGGTACTAGATTGGGACTTTGTGGGATAAAAGGTGAAAATCGCTGGGAAGTTTTGTCCTTACAGCAGACGGATATGTTACTTTCTTATATGTGGTTCCTATTAACAGGACTAGGATGAGGAGATAATATACCTCCAGGAGGAGGTAATGTCAGGTGTTATGGGGGCTGGGCTGGGCCAGGGAAAAGTATGGATTTATAGAGGTGCAAGCAGAGGTAATCCAAGGGGCAAGTATAAGCTGTTGTTGGGAAGAGAAATTGGAAATCCAAGCCCAAAGGACGGCATCAAGCATGAGATCTGAGGGACAAGTACAAGACCATAAATAAAAGGTGGAGCAAGAGACCAAGAGCCAAAGACATTAGAAATATTTCCATGAAGCAAAGTGCAATCATGAAACAAACCTTTGGTGTTCCAGGCTGTGCACAATGTATCAGAGCAGGCATCGTTTACATTGAGCGCTCGACGCACGGCCTAGGGGTGGCTGGCTAGTTTAGAGACACAGGGTCAGGTCAATCTCCTCCAATAGGTCCTTCCTATCAGACAGGATAGGTCCAGAGGGGCCCATCTGGGTCTTCTTCATGGAAGATAGGAGCTGCTCTCTGGGGTGTGTACTGAGTACCCCTTGAGCATACTTCAGTCTGTGCCCCTCTCACTGGACCAGAATTGGAACTGGTCTTGGAGGTTGTGGCTACATCAACCTCACTCATCATTTATTTGGGGCCTCATATAGGATTGGTAGGGTAAGTCTTCAGTGTGTAATAGAGGACAGGTGCTTAAATTTGAGATGAAATAGCATGTACAGGAGGAAGTGAATATAGAAAACTATCAGAGCTACGAACTTGTAATTATGAAGAGTCCTAGACTCTCAGGCAAGGACAGATATAAATGTAGTAGGAGAGCTGGGAGATCTCTCATCTTAATCATTCCCCTTGCTGTTTGGTACCTACTGACTATGGTCTTGTATTGCTATGTCCCTTGTGGTACTAGAGGGAGTCTTGTGTTTCTGAGCAGCACGAGCTCCTACATAAATTTGACCAGTAACTGGGCTCATGGAGATCTAGATGATACCAGGAAGAGGTGGTGGTAAAGCCACAGATACCACAAAAAGGAGTATTCAGGGGAGATGAGTTCAGAGAGCTGTTTCACATAAATTCAAGGGTTATTTCTAGACTACTCACTTATGTGTTCATTTATGCTGTCATCAAGGTGTACAAAGACTGCCACTTTCCCGGCCTCTTCTGAAAATTATTGTCCTCAATAAACTCTGTAGCTGCATAAGAATATTCAGGTTCTGAATGACAGTGAATTTCAAACTGTCCCAGGAGAGTGATTAATACAGACAACATTTCAGAGCCTGTTGAGTCACAAGATATAGGGTCTTTGAGCAGAGCTCTACCTTGTCCTCCCCTGAAAGGAGGAAACAGGATCCATGAGAGGTCCATACCCTTCGCCCTCAGCAGCAACTTGGTGAAGTTGAGTGACAGCTTGATTAATAGCTCTTCCTTGGCCCTGTTACAACCACCCTACGATCCCACATGGTAAACAATTTCACCCGAGACATGGCACAGGTAGGTAACTTGCCCACAGTAACACAGCTATGAGCAGAGGACCCAGAATTTGAACCCCGATCTGCCATATTTCAAAGTCCATGATCTTATCACGAAGTTAATACAGTCTCATGGTAGAGATAAAGAAGACTATGGGGGGAGAAAAAAAGCACAGCTGCAGGCCTTGTCAGTCGGACAATGGTTAAGGCTTGTTGATTTCAACATTAGTTCCCATCACAGTCAAAAGGGAAGGGAAAGTGAGTACAAATTATGAGCACTGGGTGCTCTAGAAGAGCACTGGAGCCCAGCTATACTAGAAATCAATACAAGTCCAACACAGAGATTGTCAGTAAGTCAGTCTTCTTTGGGATGCCTGGAAAAGATGTTTTTGTTGTTGTTTGTTTTAATTTTTTCATCAAGGGCCAAACCTGCCTTCAGTGGTTAAATGATGACTTTCTCAAAATAGCCACGTTTGTACTCACTCAAGACTCATCCTAGGACCAAGGAGATATCAGAACTCCAATACATTTGCCAAAATTATCATTTCAAGCTGAGAAAGAATTAGCCTAACTAGGAAGTTAGAGTTATCTAATCTTTAAAGCTAATATAATCATATTACAGAAATTTGGAAAATAGAAAAAAATTAAATCATACATAATTCCAGCTTGATCATACAATCACTCATATCATTTGATACAATTTATGTGCATATTCTATATGCATATTTATAGACTTTGTAATAATTGTGCACACATTATTTTGTATCCTGTTTTTTACTTAATACTATATCATATGCACTTTTCCATTTTGATTCATGGTTTTCATAACAGTTTACTGAATTAGTTTTACAATATTTCATTAAGTGGGCTATAACTAAAATTTATTTAAATCATTCCCCTGCTGTTGGATATTTAGGTCGTTGCAAGTTTTTGCTATTATAAATTATTCTGCAGTGGACATCTTTATGCAAATAGCGTGTTATTTGCATAAAGTGTTTTAGATTCATTACTTCTTGTGTTCACTACCACTCTGGGCAGATCTTAAGCACCACACACCTCAATTAATGGATTAACGTGCTGGCCCATCTCCCCTGTTTCTGATCTATCCTGCATAACACTAAGAGATTATTTATCCTAAAAGGCCACTTTCATCACGTCGCTGTCTCACTGAAGATATCCTTATCTGCCCATCTTCCATGTGGTATGATTTGACTACTCTATAATAACCCTTACCAAACAAAATGTGAAGCATATAGGGCCCCAAAGTCTAACCAGCAGGAACCAGGAAATAAACTGGAGCCAGTGGGACTAGATTTAGCACACACCAACCCAGGAACAATGTTGGGTCCCACGATGCATGTCACAGTGTCCATCGGAACAAGAAAAACTAGGGTCCAGTTCAAGTTAAGTAAGGGCACAGCATCGATAGTCACTGAGTAGTGGTAACGCACATGGTTAAGCAGAACCTGAAATCAGAGTCCAAGAGAAGTTTATCCAGGTTGAATGAGACTTAAGAGTGGAGTGAGCAGTGCCAGACACTCTGGGGCACAGGAGCCCCAAAAATTAGACAGGGGATCAGAGCCCCACCAAATAGGGTTGGTTTGTGGCATGCTTCTAGAGCTACCTGATGACTAGTGAAAACAAGGAACCAGGGCAGAAGCCCAGTTGTACAAACTAGGCCTTCATGGGGAGCTGTATGGAAGACTGTGCCCGCACGCAGCAGGCAGGCTCGTAAGCACTCAGGATTTAAGGGAACTATCTCATTAGATGTCTGGTTGAGAGCAATGACTACGTCTGAACTAGTGGACCTGAATTCTTAATCTATTACCCATGGACTGAAAAAAATCTATGTTTCAGAGATGAGAAGACTTAGTCTGCCGATGTAGTTGCCCACCATCTGTAGGTGGCAGAGACTGACATCCATAAATATCCTCCAACCAAAGACAAAGTAAGTGAAAACACATATCTGTGTAGATATAACCAAATGCATTTGTATGGTATTGTCCTCCAACCTTTTAGCACTCCTTTCTTTTGGTGTGAAACCATTGTATTCTTAAAAAGATACATAATGCCCTATCAATTTCACATAAACACCTTAACGTAAATATCTCTTTCTCCATAAACTGAGAATTAGCTAAAAGCTGATTTGGGTTGAGGGCAGGAAGGAGGCAAGAGGAATTCAAAATAGGTAGTTGACTATTAGCTATTATATTAAGGGTTCTCCAGAGAAACAGAACCAATAGGCTATATAAATACACATAGAAAGAGATTTTATTTTAAGGAATTGGCTCATGCAACATAGGGGCTGGTGAGTCCTAAATCCACAGGGCAGACCAGCAGACTGGACACAGGGAAGAGCTGATGTTGCAGTCTCAAAGGCAGCCTGGAGTAGAATTCCTTCCTCTTTGGGGAACCAGAGTCATATTCTCTTAATGCCTTCATCTGATGGGACAAGGTGCACCCACATTATGGAGGGTAATCTGCTGGGCTCAAAGTATACTGATTTAAACGTCAGTCACATTGACAAAGCAACATCTAAACTGATGTTTGACCAAACAACTAGGTACCATAGCCTAGCCAAGTTGACACACAAAATTAACCATCACAGCCACAAAATAAATCAAGGTCATTGAACTCTTGAGCATGAGAGAGAAATAAGGACACATGTGTCTTCTCCCAATTCTTCCCAGATTATGTGACCCAAGGCAAATTTCTCATTCTTATATTTAAGGACTTATTCCTCATGGCTCCTGAACACAAACTTTCACCTGTGGAGTCAGGTCAGCTCTGCCACTTTCCCCTTCACTAGCACTCACCAGTGGACCGTGGCTACTCATGCTCCATGAGCCCCAAATCTCTGTGTCTCTTCAGACCTCCCACCTCCTTCAAGAACAAGCTCACACCACTTCTCCACCAAGATTTCTTTCGTGTAGGGGCTCAAACATGAGGTAGCATTTCTCTTCTAACTAAATCTGAAAGGTATACAGTAAGGCATCTCCAAAAGCCACAGTTAGGAAAACGAAACCTAGAGCTAGAATTTTCCCTTCTGCATATTAGTTAACCTGAAGGAAGACCAGCTATACAAGGAGATACATTTGAGAGCGCTGTTCTCCACCTTTTCATGATGCTCAAGAACACTGCATCATCTCTTCAAGGTCAAAAATACTTATTTATAGCTGATTCCTGCTTCCTTTAAACTTTTCAATGTCGTATCATATATATATAGTTGACTACAGCAAAATTAAGCACAGATGATAATATAGAGTTGATCTTTTAGTATAGATCTTAAGTGAACAATCAAATGAGTTTTGATTAATGTCTACAGATGTGTAACTCCCATCCCAGTCAAGATATAGACATTTCCATCATCACAACTATTTCGTCACGGAATTGACTTTTTAAAATTTCCTTATTTTTTATTTTTAAAATTAATAGATTTTATTTTTAATAGCAGTTTTAGGTTTATAGAAAAAGGAGCAGAAAGCACAGAGTTCCCTTATACTCCTCAACCTTCCTGCCCCACGTTTCCCCAATTATTAACATCTTGCTTTGTGAGGTTTTGTTGTTAGTGCCATGGAGTTGATTCCAACTGCCAGGATACCTGTGGACGGCAGAGCAGAACCCTGCCCAGAACCATGCCCCATCTTTTTGCACCATCCTCTCACCTTCTGGTGCTCTATCAGACAATGCTCTGCTGCTCTTCACAGGGTTTTCATGGCCAATTTTTTTCAGAAGTGGGTGGCCAGGTCCTTCTTCCTAGTCTGTCTTAGACTGGAAGCTCTTTTGAAACCTGTCCACCATGGGTGACCCTGCTGGTGTATGAAATACTAGTGGCAGAGCTTTCAGCATCATAGCAACACGCAGCTACCACAGTATGACAAGTGACAACAGGTGGGGTGGTTCCCTGACCAGGAAACAAACCCGGGCCGCTGGGGTGAGAATGCCAGATCTTAACCACCAGACCACCAGGGCTGGCTCTTAGTGTGGTACATTTTTTTTCACAATTGATGAGCCAATAAAGATACACTATTATTAACTAAAGTCTAAAGTTTACATTAGGATTCACTCTGTGTTGTACTTTCCATGGGTTTTGACAAATGTAAAATGACATGTATACACCACTGCAGTATCATACAGAATAGTTTTACTGCTCTAAGAATCCCTTATGATCCACCTATCCATGCCTCCCTTCCTCCCCCTGACCCCTGGAAACCACTGATCCTTTTACTGTCTCTATAGTTTTGACTATTCTAGAATGTCATACAGTTGGAATCATATAGTAGATAGCTTTTTTAGATTGGCTTCTTTCAATTAGCAATATGCAATTAAGCTTCCTCCAGGTCTTTTCATGGCTTGACAGCTCATTTCTTTCATCACTGAATAATATTCCGTTGTATGAATGTACCACAGTTTGTTTATCCATTCACCTATTAAAGGACATCTTGGTTGCTTCTAAGTTTTGGCAAATAAGAACAAAGTTGCTGTAAGCATTTGTGTGCACGTTTTTGTGTGGACATTAAGTTTTCAGCTCATTTGGGTAAATACCAAGAAGTATGATTGCTTGATCAGATGGTATGAGTATTTTTAGTTTTGTAAAAAACAAACAAAAAACTTGCAAACTACCTTCCAAAGTGGCTGTACCATTTTGCATTCCCATCAACAATGAATGAGTTCCTGTTGCTCCACATCCTCACCAGCATTTGGATTTTAGCCATTCTAATAGGTGTGTAGCGGTATCTTGTTGTCTCTTTAATTTGCAATTCCTTAATGACATGTGATGTTGAGCACTTTTTCATATACTTATTTACCAGTTATACATCTTCTTTGGTGAGGTGGCTATTCAGATCTTTTGCCCATTAAAAAAATAGGGTTGCTTTCTTATTGTTGAGTTTTAAGAGTTCTTTATATATTGGAGATACCAGTCCTTCATAAGATATGTGTTTTGAAAAGATTTTCTCACAATTAGTGGCTTATTTCATTCTCTGAACAATGTCTTTTTCATAAAAGTTTTTAAATTTTAATGAAGTCCAAACTATCAATTTTTTCCATCATGGTTTTGGTGTTCCAGCTGAAGTCAACACCAAAACCAAAGTCACCTAGATTTTCTCTTATTTTATCTTCTAGGAGTCTTGATGTTTTCTACATTTAGGTCTACTATTCATTTTGAGTTACTTTTTGAGAAAAGTGTGCAGATTTATTTCTTTTGCTTGTGGATGTCCGGTTGTTCCAGCACCATTTGTTGAAAATACATTCATTTCTCCATTGAGCTGCCTTTGCTCCTTTGTCAAAGATGACTTGACTATATTTGTGTGGACCTATTTCTAGGCTCTCTATTCTTTGATTGGGATTGTATTGAATCTATAGATCAAGCTTGGAAGAACTGACAAGTTGGGAAAAATCTTGACAAGATTGAGTCTTTGTATCCATGTGTGTGGAATCTCTCCAGTTACTTATATCTTCTTTGATCTCTTTACTCCATTTTATGGTACTAACGTAAATTGAATTGTGTTTTTTAATTTCAAATTCCACTTACTTATTGCTGATACAGAAGAAAGCAATTGACTTTTGCATATTAACTTTGTGTCTTGCTACCTTGCTATAATCACTTAGTAGTTCCGGGTTTTTTGTTGATTCTTTGAGACATAGATAATCATGTCATCTGTGAACAAAGACAGTTTTATTTCTTCCTTCCAACCTGTATACCTTTCTCCCCCTTTTCTTGTCTTATTGCATTAGCTAGGACTTCTGGTATGATGCTGAACAGAAGTGGTGAAAGTGGACATCCTTGCCTTGTCCTGATCAAGTGGGAAAGCATCTAGTCTCTCACCATTAAGTACGATGTTAGCTAAAGGTTTTTTGTAGATATTCTTTATCAAGTTGAGGACGTTCCTCTTTATTTCTAGTTTTTTGAGAGTTTTTATGAATGTGTGTTGGATTTTTTCATTATTTTTCTGCATCTATTGATATGACCATATGGTTTTTCTTCTTTAGCTTGTCAATATGATGGATTACATTAATTGATTTCAAATGTTGAATCAGTCTTGCATAACTGCAATAAATCTCACTTGGTTGTGGTGTAATAATATTTTTACACATTGTTGGATTTGATTTGCTAATATTTTATTGAAGAGGAATTGATTTTTAAGAGTAAAACACATTACTTTATAATAATCCACAAGAGTTTATGCAAAAAATTTTTTTACATTCTTTGGATAGCAGAATGATTAAACAGGCATGTTAATTGGGGCTATATAGACAAGATTATAAAGTAATAGGATTGGGCTAAAATATAATATCTATTTAAGAAGGCCTAAGAATAGTAAATGAAGGTGCAGTGGTATGAAATAAAGTCAGAGAGAGAAGGGCCTAGAACATGTGAAATCCAGGAGGCCATTAGTCTGACTTTGTTTGCCATGATAAGGATTTTAGCCCATTATAACCCCATCAGTATCTTTCACTAATGAGAATACACCTGTAAAGCAAACCAAAACAAAAGTTGGTCTTTAGCACGTGCACTAAAAATATCACTGTTGTTCTTTCTTTTCAATAACTTCATTACCAAAGAATGTTTTCCTAAATTCATAATAAAAATATTTGAGTACTTTAAAATTCATATCTAGATATCTTTCGTATTTGTCCCCTCTCTCCACCTATCGCTTCTCTCTCCATTTGTGGGTCCCTCCCCGTCAATCTCTACCTTTCCAAATCACACTACCTTTCAGGAAAGCCCAGAGAGATTTCCAGTTTTTCATGGCAGATTAAACTAAAGATTAAATTAAAGAAGTATTTTTTTATGTCCACTACCAAAACCAATCTAAAACGGCAGTAAAGGGTTAAAAAATACATAACCACACACACAAAAAAGAGAATGAAACAACAGATAAGGATTATCAATAAAATTTTGGGAAATGGAAAACAGACGATGGAGTGGTAATTTACTTAGCAGACAAGAGAAAGCCAAAAAGCAACCAGACTTGTTCACAATAGAATGCCAAAAGAAGCAAGCCAATTCACCTAAAAGAACCCTGGGAAGATCTGGAAATTAGAGCACCAAATAAGACAGGAAATGGGTGTGAGAATGGGACTACAAATGGAGGGATTGGCTGAAAGTGTCTTTAAAAGGTCTCTCCCATACTCCATGAAGCTAGGCACCCCTTATCAACCCACAGAAGGGGTGAGAGGTTCATTTTATATTTGGAGAAATTTAACCCTATGCTCTGGACATGGACACTAGATATAGTAGA
This sequence comes from Equus quagga, assembly GCF_021613505.1. Taxonomy (NCBI): domain Eukaryota; kingdom Metazoa; phylum Chordata; class Mammalia; order Perissodactyla; family Equidae; genus Equus; species Equus quagga. The sequence goes on from NC_060278.1 coordinate 19,899,530, forward strand.
AGTCAGTGAAGAAACGTCCCTAAAAATTTTTTGCATGAAAGTTTGCTTATTGAATGGTACAGTCCAAGGTCCCCTCTCCCACTGTCACTCCCCCAACCACCACTGCACCTCCGCATCGATGCCTCACCTCCTGGAGAAAATTCACATTTGGAGGTTGCCCAATAAAACAGCTATGTGCCTGCCAATTACCCTACAGAGCCCACCAGACAACAAGTCCTGTTCATACACATTAAGCTTCTTCTTATTATCTTTTTAATACCTTACTAGGCAGTTGAGGAACATCTCAATGTTGCCCTACTTTTTCAAGAGTGCTTAGGATATTTTAGGTCCTTTGTATTTCTACATAAATTTTATAAACAGCTACTCAATTTCTATAAAAAAAAGCCTGGTGGGATTGAGATCAATTTGGGGAGAAACGACATCTTAACAATACTGAGTCTTCCAATTCTTCAGCATGGTACCTCTCTCCATTTCTTTAGGTCTTTTAATTTTTTCCTCACAAGCGTTTTGTAGTTTCCAGGATAGAAGTCTTGCATATCTTTTGCTCAATTTTCCCTAAATATTATAATTTTTGATGTTATAAATGTACTTTTAAAATTTCATTTCCAATTGTTGCTAGGATATAAAATTTAAAAATTGATTTTCTAGGGGCTGGCCCCGTGGCCGAGTGGTTAAGTTCACGCGCTCCGCTGCAGGCAGCCCAGTGTTTCATTGGTTCGAATCCTGGGCGCGGACATGGCACTGCTCATCAAGCCACGCTGAGGTGGCGTCCCACATGCCACAACTAGAAGGACCCACAACGAAGAATATACAACTATGTACTGGGGGGCTTTGGGGAGAAAAAGGAAAAAAAATAAAATCTTTAAAAAAAATTGATTTTCTATATGAACTTTGTATATTGCAACCTTGCTAAATTCTCTTTTTTTGTAGATTCCTTAGAATTGTCTATGTAAACAATCTACAATTTTGATAAATTGATACATCTGTGTAACCCACACTCCATCAAGATGTAGAACATTTACATCAGCCCAGAAATATCCCTAAAATATTATCCCTTCCCAGTTAATCACATCACAACCAGAGGCAATTAACTGTTCTGAATTTTTCCACCACTGATTAGATTTGCCTCTCCTAAAACTTCATATAAATGGAATCATAGAGAATGTACTCCAGTTTTGTTCACTCTGCATAATGTCTGTGAAATTCACCCATATTGTTGCATGTATTAGTACATTCCTTTTGATTACTGAGTACTATTACATTGTATGATTATATCACAATTTTAAATCCATTTTCCTCTTGAAAGATATTTTGTTGCCTGACTTTGGCTATTATGAAGAGAGCTGTGACAAGCATTCATGTCCGAGTCTTTGTGTAGGCATACACTTTCATTTCTCTTGAGTAAATACCTAGGCATGGAATTGCTGGGTCAAAGGAAAGGATAACTTTATAAGAAACTACCAAAGCTTTTCCAAAGTGATTTTATAACTTTACATTACACCAGCAATTTATGAGAGCTCTGATGCCTTCACACCCTCCTTTCAATATTTTCTGTCATCATTTTCTATTTATTTTAGTCATTCTATTGGTATCTCATGGGTACTTTTTTTTTTTGGAAGTAAGTGTTTATTTATTTTGGAAACAATCTCAAACTTACAGAAAAGCTGCAGGTACAGTACAAAGTACTTTTTTCTCCCTCAACCAGTTGAGAGTAGCTGCCAATATCACGTTCCTTACTCCCATATGCTTTAGTGTATATTTCCTACAGATAAGGATATTCTCCTGCATAATTACAACACTTTCATAAAAATCAGGAAATTAACATTAATACATCACTACTATTTAATCCTTCTATCCCATTTAAATTTCACCAATTGTCTTACTAACGTCTTTAATAGCAAAAGGACCCAGTCCAGAATCCTCCATCGCATTTATTTGTCACGTCTCTCTAGTCTCCTCCAGCCTGGAACAGTTTCTTGGACTTTCCTTAATTTTCACGACCTTGACAATTCTGAAGATTACAGAACAGTTATTTATAGAATGTCCCTCAATTTGGGCTTTTCTGATGTTTCCCTGTGATTAGATTCAGCTTATGGATCTTTGACAGCAGTATGGCCGAAGTGATGGTGCGTGCCGTTCCTCATTGAATTCTATCAGGTGGTTCTAATTTCCCTTTGTCCCATTACTAGTGAGGCTATCTTGGCTCATTTGGTTAAGACGGTGTCTGCCAGCTTCTCCACTGTAAAGTTACCCTTTTCTCCTTTGTAATTAATAGGTGCTTTATGAGGAGGTAATTTGAGACTATGTAAATAACTGTTCCTCGTCTAACTTTCAATTTACTCACACATTTACTTATATTAAATGTGGACACCTGGATTCTTGTTTTATTCAATGGCTTATAATTTATTGCTATTATTTATTTTGATGTCATATTGTCCCAGATTTTGCCACTGGGAGCCCACTCAAGCTGAACTCTGTCCTTTGATGTATCTCCATCATTCTTTGGGGACTTACTTTCTGGTACGAAATGTTCCAGGCTCATTTTGACTATTCCCTACCCTAGTCCTCAAATCAATCTTTTCTTCAAAATGCCTTGGTTCTTTTTGCTTGAGAATGGTTTTCATAAATCAAGATTAGGTCTCCAGATGAGCTCATTGCTATTGGGTGTTGATGCTTTCAAGCCTTGTCAGTGGTCAGAGCCAGTCATTATATGGATTTGTGTGTATGTCCATCTATCCATCTATTCACATATATACATATATTCATAGACATATACACAGGCATATAAGTATATACATACACATATTACTTCCATGCTTACGTATTTACTTATATATATTGAAAGACATTGATTCACACAAATTCCAACACCACTAGTTCATTCTAGTTTCCTGCTTTCTGTATCTGTAACTCCCTTCTCTGACAATAAGAAACCTATTCCCATTATTATTAATATACTTTCTGCTATTTGTTTCCTACTTGTCCAATTCTCTTTGTTCCTCTCTCTTTTCTTGCCTTCTTTTGGGTTATCTGAATGTTTTATAGTACTTCATTTTGATTCCTCTATTGGCTCTTTAGCTATACATCTTGCATTATTTTTAGTAATTGCCCTACGATTATACATTTTTAACTTGTCGCAATCTACTTAGAGTTTATATTGCACAACTGTACATAAATATAACAACCTTCTAATAATATAGTTTTATTTACTACTCTCCCAAACTTTATGAGGTTTTACTCATATTTACATCTGCTTATGTTATAAACCCCACAACACAGTGTTATAATTTGCATTATACAATCATATGATTTTTCAAGAAAATGTGTACATACTCTTATATTTACCCAAATATTTGCCATTTCTTGCATTCTTTATTCCTTCCATTGAATCCAAGTTACCATCTGGTGTCATTCCCCTTCCACTTAATTCCCTTTAGTATTTCTTATAGCACAAGTCTGCTGGTGATACATATTCTCAGCTTTTGTTTATCTGAAAATATCTTTATTTGCCTTCATTTCCGAAAGACAGTTTTGCTGTATACAGAATCCTGGGTTGATAGTTTTATATATTTCAGTACTTAAAGATGTTATTCAATTGTTGTCACAGGTTGGGTTGCCTGGGCGATAGACTCTGAGATGGAGTTTATCCAGCAGGGTGTTTACTAAGGAGTTTCCTTGAATCAAAACCTGCAGAAAGGAGAAGGAAGCAAGAGTAGTCAGAAGGAAAAGTTGAGCTGAGCTGCATGCCCTACACACCCTGGGGCGATCTGGAGCAACAACGGCCCTTCTGATTTGTCTTGCATTGGGCCAAGATAGTCAGGTCAAGATACTCCTGCATCAAGATACTCCTGCATTGATCAATCACTGGCTGTAGGCAACCTGGGAAGGGGCATGACCTTGAGTGAGGGAGCTCTCTACAGCTAATCAGTTCCTGAAAGGGGCTGACAACTGAAGGCTATCTGCTATAGGGGCTCCTTGCAATGAAGGCAACAAGGTTTTCATTGCTGGGATCTGGGTGTGCATCAGTCTTCTGGCATCTATTCTTTCTGACGAGAAGTCTGCCATCATTTGTATTAACGTTTTTATTTACATAATATATAGTTTTTATTTTCTCTTTATCTTTGGATTTCAGCCGTCTGACATGTGCCTAGTGTGGTTTCCTTTGTATTTATTCTGCTTATGGTTCACTGACCTTCTCGGATCTATAAGTTAGTGTTTTTACTAAATTTGGAAGTTTTCAATCACTATTTCTTCAAATATTTTTTCTTCCCTATTCTCTCTCTTTGCTCCTTCTGGTCCTCCAATCACACATATGAGACTGCTTTGTATTGTCCTACAGCTCTCTAAGGATCTATTCATATTTCTTCCATCATTTTTCTTGAATTTGGACAATTTCCATTCATCTACTTTCAATTCACTGATTCTTGTGCCATCTCCAATCTGCTGTTAATCAAATGCAGTAAAATTTTCATTTTAGTTACTGTATTTTTCATCTAGAATTTTCATTTGAGTCTGCTATAAACTGAATGTTTGTGTCCCCTCGCAAAATTCATGTTTAAATCCTAACCACCAATGTTATGGTATTAGATGGGGCCTCTGGGAGGTGATGAGCTCATGAAGGTGGAGCCCTCACAAATGGGATTAGTACTCTTGTAAAAGAGACCACTGAGAGCCCCCTTACCCCTTCTGCCATGTGAGATCACAGTGACAAGACAGCCATTTACGAACTAGGAAGTCTGCCTTCACCAGACACCAAATCTGCTGGTGCCTTGCTCTTGGACTTTCTAGCTCCAGGACTGTGAGAAATAAACATTTGTCATTATGGCATTTTTGTTATAGTAGCCCAAACAGGCTAAAACAGAATCTTTTCATTGTTTCTATTTTGCTTCTAAGATTCTCCATCTGTTCATTCAATATGGCTATATTTTCCTCTAAGTCCTTGAACATATTTTATAGTAGTTGCTTTAAAGTCCTCATCTGCTAAGCACCTCCTAAGGTTTGGTTTCCATGGACAGTTTTTTTTCTTTTTGCATTTGAGTCACATTTTCTTGTTTCTTCACACGTCTAGTCATTTTTATTGTCTACTAGACATTAGGAATGATACATTGGAGAGACTCTGGATTCTGTTATATTGCTCAGAAAAGTGTGATTTCTCTTCTAGCAAGGAATTGACTTGGCTGGACTCAAACTCCTAAGTCTGTCTCCTCCTCTGTTTTGGGGTATAGCTGAAATTTCTGTTCAACTCTTTCAGGTTTTAGTTGCCACTTTTCCACTGGGCTCTTTGTTGTCTCCTCCACTAATGTATATTTCAATGGTCAGACAAGAATTTGAGCAGGGCTTATGTGCAGATGTGGGGGCTCACCATCAATATGGCTCCTTCCCTTCTAGGACCCCCTGCCCCCAGATCCCCAGCAGCCCTTCCTCCAGCCCTGAACTCTGTACTCTGACACCACCATCCTGTAAGTCTGCAACTTCACTGGTGAGCAACTCCGGGCAAAAACTGCAAACTCAAAATCACATTGGTGTAATTCCAATCTTTTTAAGTGGAGACTCCTCTCCAATTTCTGCCTGCTTTTAGTCTCTGTCTAGTGTCTTCAAGTAGTCGATTTTTAATATTTTCATCCAAACTTTATCACTGTTATCTGTGGGAAGCTTAGTCCAACCAAGCTACGTCACCATTACCAGAAGCCAAATTTCCCAGTATTACTATTTTGCTCCATACTGGAATCACATCTCCTTCCTCATCCCATTTTTCTTTGTTGGTAGAACAGGATTTGTGTTCAAATGTCCATCCTCCTTCCACATGTCTATGGGTGTAAATCTTGATCCATCTATGTCAGCGCCATAATTCATTTCTCTTGAAGCATCAGTGATACGTTTAGGAAGGGTCATATATCAGTCAGGAAACCAGAAGCTACTCTTTGCAGTCTAGATATAAAGGGTTTTAATATAGGGAATTGGTGGCTTACCCAGAAAAAAGGCCTAAGGGAGCAATGGTCAGAGAAATCACCGCTGACCTTCTCAACTTGAAGCACTCAAGCAAGTTGTTCTCAAAACTCACCTTGAGGGGCCGGCACCGTGGCCAAGTGATTAAGTTCACAGGCTCTGCTTCAGCAGCCCAGGGTTTTGCTGGTTTGGATCCTGGACGTGAACCTAGCACTATTCATCAGGCCATGCTGAGGTGGCGTCCCACATAGCACAACCAGAAGGTCCTACAACTAGAATATACAACTATGTACAGGGGGCTTTGGAGAGAAGAGAAAGAAGGAGGGGGAGAGGAAGGGAGGGGGAGAGGAGGGAAAGGAGGAGGAGGAGGAGGAGGAGGAGGGGAAGAAGATTGGCAACAGATGTTAGCTCAGGTGCCAATCTTTAAAAAAAGAAAAACAAAAACAACTTGCCTTGAAGTTTCTAGGAGTATCACATCTACTCACAATTCTGACTGCAACTGACTGGAGAATAAGGATCGCTCCATCACTTGGGCGCAAGGGTGCCTCTCGCTGACATGCTCTAGCCTGGCTGCAAAATGAAGAAGATTCTGGCAAATGTAGCTTCTGGCTTCTCCTCTTCAAAGGAAAGGAGCCCTTAGAAGAAGTGATGCCAAGTGACTAACAGATCACCCAACACAGGGCATGTGACCCAAATGAGCAGAAGGCACAGGAAGGGAAGGGACCTGGGGAGCTTCTGGAAAAAATTTATTTGCTGATAAACTAAACAAAACAAAGACTCATAAGAAGAACAGTCCCTCTTTTTCTTCCACTGGATTTTTTTTTTCATGTAACTAAAGCATCAAGCTTGTGACCACGAGAGGAATCAGCTGAGATGGAGACAAACACAGTGTCTGAAGCCTGCCCAATCTGGACTTCTTGTTATGTGAGAATACGTGTTACCATTTAAGTTATTTTCAATTGGTTTTTCCACTACTTGTAACAGACACAGCACATTATTTAGATCATGGAGGTAAACCCCAGAAGAAACCATTTAAAGGAGTGCAAGTGGGAGCCTCTAGGGAGCAAGACTAGGGGTGATGAGATGTGGTGCGAGGCATGTTGGTTTTTATTCTATGCCTTATGCTATTTTACATTGTAAAGAAGATATACGCACTACTTGGATAAAAAATTAATCTAGAAAAGAGACAATGAAACTCCTCTCCATCTCCGTGTCATGCTTTTCTTGATTTACTCTGTTCTATAGTAGAAAAGGAAATGCAGCTAAATGCACCAGTTCTTCCTCGCTCTTATTTTAGGCGATCATCATTTCTAGCTGCCTACTCAAGAACCTCCTAAGTGAACGCTATTCTCATTCCCCTCGATCTACTGTCTGTTACCAAAATAATCATTCTGAAGAGTAAATACGATCACATCCCTCTCCTGTTTAAAATCTGTGGTTGGTCTCATGTTATCTCTACAGGATAACATCCAAATTCCATAATACGGCATCCAAGACTCTTCATGACCTGACCCCGACACTCTCTCATCTATATATTCTATTCTGAAAACCTTGCTTTTCTCTGGACACCCCATGCTCTCTCAGACCTCCATGACTGTACAGACAGTTTGTTTAGTTTGGAGTGTCCTTCCTAATTGACCCCTTTTCGGCTATCTCTTCCGTGAAGATTTCTTACTCCCTCAGTCCTTCTACAGTCTCTTCGTCCAAATATGTTGTGGATACCTATAACCTGCATCAGCAAAAATTATACTACAGGTCAAAAATCACTTACTGGAAAGTCTAAAATCCAGAAAAACCTCTGAAAACTAAAATATTTTTTGGTAACTCATTTAGCGGCAAAACCTGAACTGAACTATTTATATCTATAATCTCAATTTATTCCACTTTGTGTGAATATTCATTCACTTTGTTGCAGAAATATTAGTGGGTTTCATTACAGAGTGAAGCCCCCCCACCAATGGTAGTATTATGTAACATGTCGCATGCGTTATCTGTGGCCCATTCCGAAAATGGCTACTGCAACACTTCTTATCCCACAGTTCTTCTACAACTTTCACTCCTTATCAAGAGGTGAGGGCTATTTCCTCTCCTCCTTGAAACTTGGAGTGGTTTTATAAATAAAAGTCGTGGAAGAGACACTGCTTGACTTCCAAAGCTAGGTCATACATCAAAGGTATATGGCTTCTGCCTATTTTCCTTTCTCTCTCAAAATGCTTGCCGTTGGAACCCACGATGTTGTCAGGAAGCTCAGTCACATGGCAAGGCCACATGTAAGTGTTCTGGCACATCAACTCCAGCCAAGGTCTCAATCACCAACCAGTGTCAACTGCCAGACATGTGAGAGCAATGCCTGCCCTCAGCGTTCAAAGGCCCCAACTGTTGGCCAGGTGAAGCAAAGCCAAGCTGATGCCACCAAGCCCTGCCTACAACACAGACTCATGAGAAAAACAAATGCTTTTGTTGTTTTAAGACACAAAGTTTTGGGGTAATTGTTCTCCGGCCATAGCAACTGGAATCCCATCGTATTACTTTGCTAAAATGTGAAATATTCTCACTTCCAAAATCCATCAAAGGTTTCAGATTGGATCTGTATATTAAAATTGTATGTTTACATATCTATTTTTCAATGGAATTAGAAGTTCTTTGGGAACAAGAACTAAGTTTTTTTATCTTGGTATTTTCAGAGCCAGTGTCTAAGATTGGGTAGGTCCTCAAGGCATGTCTATTGAATTAGTGTTGAGCGAATGGATGGATAAACAAATGTATAAACACAGTTTAAAAGAAATGGTTATTTTGAAGTAGTTTTTGGGAGACTATACTTCTACTCAACTCAATTCATTGCTCACAAATAATTTAGAATGCCTTATTTTATTATTTTCAGTTTATGAGCTATGCAGAAAATTTCATTAATTTTCCTATCTTGTTTTTATCCAAAAGTGTAATCTTTATGATTATATACTTTATCCATCAAAGTACACTCCAAATTATCCTTGGCTGTTTTCAAAAGTCAAATGTATCTTTAAGGACACAGATTTTCCATTAGTGAGGATAATTAAAATAATCTGACATAAACTCTGAAGGTATTTCCAAAACAGGAGATCCCAATGTTTTTGAACAATGCAATGCAGTGCAATGATGCATAGATGCAAAGAGTTCAGCATCCACGTTGACAAACTTTGCAAGAAAAAGAAAAAACCACTGATTTGGAGTATAAGTTCTACTCGGCATGACAAAAATATGTTTATTTATCTCATGGTCACACATCATGTCACACGTATATTTAACTATATGAGGGAAAAGGGAGGAAAGAGGGTAGAGAGAAAATCCATAATGTCATAAATACATGAATAGATAACATCAATTTATGTTTTAATGTTCCTGTGGGGAATAACTGTTTTAGCTCTTCCCAGGGACTGTTAGAATGATGGAATAAATGAGGCACTGCTTTACAGTTTGGCTGCCCAACATTTGTCTGATCAGAATTTAATGGATCCTCACTGCCCTGCTTTTTCTCTTTCCCTACTTTGGGTAAATGGCATAGAGCTGGGTCGTATGTAGGTACATCTCAGGATAATTCACAATCAGGGGAAACATCACGGCAACAGCTAAAAAGTCACTAAATAAATATAAATATTAACCACAGCTGCTCAAAAAAATGCCAACGGGGAATGAATCTTACAATCCACACCACAACTTCCTGAAAATCTTTTTCTTTCTCTTCCCTGATATTTCACAGAGTCTGGCAGAAACACTGCCTTCAAACCCCTTCTTTCTCTTCACATTCCTCCAAAATCCTCCCCTCTCAGATCTCTCCCTTCCACACGCACACCGCCTTGTTCCTTTTCTGCCCTGCTTCTCTCGTCTTCTGTATGTGTTCTCGTCTCATCTTGCTGCCTTTCTGAGGTCAATCAAACCGGCCGTGGCTGCGTTTAATTCCAGCCCTCTCCCATTAACCTGGTCCCCAGTGATCCTGGGACCAGGGACACAGGGCAGGAAGAGAGAATTGTCCTTTTCAAGGTGAGGAGGAGGAGAGGCTGTGAACCCTCAAATATTAATTTTTTTCTTGTCATACCAACATCTTACAAGCAGAATTACATTTCACTAAACGGTAGGATGATGGGTAACTGCAACCAGACAGGCTCTCAGGACATCATAAAGTACCACACGGCCTGGCTGTAGACTCTAGATGAACAGTCGGGGACCACGTATTCACTGGTAAATGGGGCTGCAGTGCTGCTGGGGTCTGGATAAATTGTTATTGATAAATGGATGGGCAAACAGTGCCATGAGAAGCTACCTCATTCCTGGGGCTCCCCTCCTTTTACCTGATACCTCAGCACCACTTTTCTAGGCCTAGAAGGGAGTTTATGGCCAGGAAATTGCCAAGGACCTGGCAACAAACGTCAAGTATCCCCTCCTATATTCCTATATCTCCACGCCCTCTCCTTCTCTTTGGACTCTGAACCCCGGGTAAAGTTCTGGAGCTGGAAGGGTGGGGAAGCTGCGGGAGCAGAAAATCCCATTTATGATAGGGCAACCAAATAAAATACAAGACACACAGTTAAATCTGAATTTCACACAAGGAACGAATAATTGCTTAGTAAAAGTATGTCTCAGATACTGCATGGGATATACTTAGACTTAAAGAAAAAAAAAAGCTTTCTTTCTGTATGTGAAATTCAAATTTAACTGGGTGTTCCCGTTTGAGTTTTTTCTCCCTAGATCTGGTAACCCTAATTTAAGAAAATTAATGAGAGGAATATCACTAACGTCAGAAGTGAATACCTTAGGCTTGAAAATGAGAATTCTTAGGTATATACTACTTCTTGAGTTGCCCACAAAAAAATGTATTGAAAACATCAGAATATCAAAAAATCAGTCTCCAAAAGCAGCAGGATCCAGCAGAGGCCGTTGGGAGCATTAAGATGCTGAAGTAGCTGGAAATGTTTTATTGGTGCACTATAGACAGGGACCAAGTCAGCTGTCCTTAAAGACTATATGGTGTTGTAGCCATATGAAAATCTCCTTGTCAGCGTAACTTGTCTAAATGAGCTCAAAGTCTCTTCTCAGCTCCTGGAAAGGGAGTTGGGAATTTCAAAGCAAAGTGCTTATAGGAACGTTTAAAAATCTGAAGGAAGTCTGCATTGCCAAACTGAGAGAACAGATCAAAGCCACTACAATAAAAGGCAACTCCAGGGGACCTAGAAAACTTAAAACAGGCATCAGCCAAAGCACTCAAAAGTCTTTCTAGAAAAACACCAACACAGATTGAGGAAAAAAGTGAAATTTTGAAGTGATAAATTTACTCTAACCTGGTTAATTCTCACTTTTTTTTATCTTCAATCTTGATCATTCTCATTAAAAAAAGGTATCTTAGGGGGCCGGCCCGCTGGCGCAGCGGTTAAGTTCGCACGTTCCGCTTCTGCGGCCCTGGCTTCGCTGGTTTGGATCCCGGGTGCGGACATGGCACCACTTGGCAAGCCATGCTGCGGTAGGCATCCCACATATAAAGTAGAGGAAGATGGGCACTGATGTTAGCTCAGGGCCAGTCTTCCTCAGCAAAAAAAGGATTGGCAGATATTAGCTCAGGGCTAATCTTCCCCCCCCCCCCCCCCCCGGTGAAAAAAAGAAAAGAAAAAACAAAAAAAAAAAGGTGTCTCAGGAGGCCAGCCCGGTGGCATAGTGGGTAAGTTTATGTGCTCTGCTTCAGTGGCCCATGGTTCACAGGTTCGGATCCCAGGTGCAGAAACTGCACACTGCTCATCAAGCCATGCTGTGTCAGCGTCCCACATACAAAAAAACAGAGGAAGATGGGCACAGATGTCAGCTCAGGGCCAATCTTCCTCAAGCAAAAAGAGGAGGATTGGCAACGATGTTAGCTCAGGGCCAATCTTCCTCACCAAAAATGAAAAAAAAAAGGTATCTCAACTGAATTCTCCAGAGATTAAAACTACTGCAGTGTCACTACGTAGGACTAAATCATTATTCTAAAAGCAAATATGTACTACAACTACATTTAATTTGTAATTATAAACAATTTCAATTCAATTAGTAAAAATCATTAGAATTGTATAAATGTATCTATATACATAATTACTAACAATCAACTCATGAAACCAGAAGAATCACCAAATCACCTAAGTTTCATAGTAGATATCCAATTTATTTGTTTTGCTTTGCTGTTTTAAAAACTACATTATCCCCATAAGATATAGATCTCATCGAAGCAAAGGTTCGACTACAAAGGATTCTGCAGATGAAACGAGGGACCCTTCGGTGACCTGAGTGAGGAGGGAACAGGCCTTGTGCTAGCTCAGGGAACAGCAGTAGCCACAGTGGGTGACAAGCGCTGAACAGCTTTTCCCGCCCACTGTTCCCCGGGGCCTGAGTAGGGCAGGGACAGATGGGGGAGTTGGGGTCAACGATAAGATTCACAAGCGGAGCTTCCCTGAGAACAGAGCAGGCAAACAGGAAGAGCTCTAGAGTGCGGAGGAGAAGTGGGGCAGGCCAGGCGGGAGCAAAGGCCCAGGCCGTAAATGATGAGACTGTCCTGCTGATGTTTCCTCTAGAGAAGTCCAAAAGTTATTTCGCATCTTCAACTCGGTTTGAAAGGAACCGCTGAAATAGGACTTGAGAGTTGTGATGGTTAATTTTATGTGTCAACCTGGCTGAGCCATGGGGCGGGTCCGTGATGGTGTTTCCGAATGAGGTTAGCAGTGGAATCAGTGGCCTCAGTGAAGTCGACTGCTCTCCCCAATGTGGGTGGGCCTCATGCAATCTGTTGAGAGCCTGCATAGAACAAAAAGGAGGAAGGAGGAATTCGTCCCTTTTGCTTCCTACCTGCCAGGTTGAGCTGGGACCTCGGTCTTCTCCTGCCCTTGGACGAGGATTTACACCATCAGCTCCTCTGGTTGTTAGGCCTTTGGACTCAGACAGGAATTACACATCGGCTTTGCTGGGTCTCCGGCTTTTAGATGCAGATCGTGGGACTTCTCAGTCTCTGTAATCATGTGAGCCAGTTCCTCAAACACATCTTTTTATCTAGACCTGTCCATCTCTTATTGGTTCTGTTTCTTGGGAGAATCCTAGTACAAGAGAAAAAACAAGTCTATTAATCATCACAGAGGGAAATAAACCTACACTCACCCAGCGTGGCAACCTCCTCTTGCACATCCCCTCTCCCCACCCCCTCATGCCTCACATCTCCGAACTCCATTTCCCGTTTTGGGTTCAGAGTTTTAGAAGTGATGGCCCATGTAAAGAGCAGCTCTTACTCATTTTAGCAGCTCACCGAACTGTACACTCATTGAAGGCAGGAGCAGTCTCTCAGAGATCTGTATTTCCTACACGGCCTAAAACCTACAAGCAAGGGTTTCACACACAGGTAGGAGTTTCAGTGAATTAATGAATGCAACCTCCAAATTGCTAACATTTAAAAACACTCATTAGGACTGTATTATTAATCTCAAAAAGAAAACAAAACTGTATCACACAGTGACCATCCTGCCTTTACAGTTCTCGCCCGGACTCCTTTAGAATGAGACTGAAGTACAAGGTCAGGAACGTGTAGAACAGACAGCAATCTCCCGAGCTATCAGTCTGGCATCCTTTACAGCATTAAATTAGCCACAAGAAGAGGAACGAAAGTCCTGTCAGCATGTGATACACAATGGGGAAAAGAACAAACGACATCATATTGACAAAATATGTCTCTTTTCTATGGAATTGTTCATTTGATCTTTATCCCAAACCTCCTTTGATATGATTAACAAAAGATTGAAAACACACAAAAGCTCATTAGATTATGTGGTCTACTGGTTAGACCACACGTACAATTATGCATTCCCTATAGAAATATTTTCTAGAACTTTGTCTAATCCATTTCCAGTCGACTGCTCTAAAAGTTTTTTTTTTAATTTTTAATATGCCTCACTTTATTTTTATTTTTTATTTATTTATTTATTTTTGAGGAAGATTAGCCCTGAGCTAACATCTACCGCCAATCCTCCTCTTTTTGCTGAGGAAGACTGGCCCTGAGCTAACATCCATGCCCATCTTCCTCCACTTTATATGTGGGACGCCTGCCACAGCATGGCTTGCCACGTGGTGCCATGTCCGCACCCGGGATCCGAACCAGCAAACCCAGGGTTGCCGAAGTGGAACATGGGAACTTAACTGCTGCGCCACCGGGCTGGCCCTCTAAAAGTTTTTAAGTCTTTTTCTGAGGAGCTTATTCCAGTTAGGTGAATCTTCAATACCTGACAGTTTTTCTGAAACTTCTATTTCAATTTCTCTTATTTAAATTTTGCCCCATTACTCCTTGTTAGACCCTTTTCCCGTGACCATATTGTAGAGAGTTTTCATATTCCTTTTTAGGCATAATTTAACCATGCTTCACACATTAACTTGAGTAGACAGTGTATGGTATAAATTACAAAAAACAGCGATGTGTGAAGACATTCTGTGGTGAATAAATTAAAGCATTAATTTCAGACATATCAAACTAACACTTTTTTTTAAATTTGTGGTTCCTATAATTTTCAGACTTGTTTCTAAAGTCTTTGGAATGGGAAAATTAAATGGAAGAGATTTGTCTAAAACTTCTACTTTTATTTCATAGGTTGGAGATCAGCCATTCCCATGAATATTTAAATAAGGAAGAATTTTTAAAAAGAATTTAACACAGAGGTCCGACTCAGATTTAAGGAGATGTTGACATTCAGACATACAGATGAAAAAGATTGGGTTTAGCAACTCACCAGAGAGAATTACCACCAATCTGGCACTTAAGAGAGAATTAAGGCTATTGCCAATAGAGAAAGGACTCTCTCGCCTACTGAGTACATAGATGTGCAACTTGGTACAATGAATCTGAATTGACTGAGGCAAATATGTTTACATTATGAGGGGAAGATTAAAAAAAAAAAGAACCTAACTCAAATTTTATCAAAATCAAAGGGAAAATTTTCCCCACACAGGCTCTCCTGGAATCCTGGCGTTTCTAGTTTCCACAACTGATTCGGAATCACAGAATATACATGGAACTGGCACCAAAACACACAGACACACACATAATTCTTTTTAAGTAGTGAGACTTGAGGAAGAGAATCAAGTTTATCCTCATTCCCAGTTTTCTTTTTCTCCATAGTACTTATCACTTATACCCTATTTCTATTTATTTTGTCTGTCGTCCATCTCCCCCAGCCGCCACCTAGAATCTAAGCCCTATGAAGATAGAAATTTCGTTTTGTCTTTTCTTGTTCACTTCTGCATCCCCAGGACCTAGAATCCTGTCTGACCCATAGTAGGCAGTTAATAAATATTGGGTGAAGGAATTCATTATTTGGCAGTGATTTCTCTTTTTAAGGAACCACAGAGAAAAATATCATGCATCCTTCTCTGCTAAAAAGAGTTAGACCAAAAGAAAAATGGTTACATTATGCTAAGAAGTTCTTCAAATTCTTAAAGCTAGGCTTCAGGATAGTATTAGTCCTTAAAATACAAACTAGGAAGCATCTGAAATCTGACCATGTAACTAAAGGCGCTAAAGATGCGGCTCCATGCGGGCAGAGGCAGGGTCCCGCTCTTCCCTGGATATCAGCTCATGACATGGGCCCGGTAGGAGGTAATAAATTAGAGCCAATTGGAATAGCCAACCGAGACTGCACTAGCTATGGGTCTAAGCACTTACACGCATTAATTCATTTACTTTTTACAATAAGTCTATGTGATAATTCTTTGTATGTGGGGGGGGTGTAAAATTATTATCTCCCGTTTCCAGATGAACATAAGGCATAAGAGGATAAATCACTGCCAGTTATCAATGTATTGTGTCCCAGCCCCAAACCCACCCTTCTTTGCCTTGCCTCATGGCTGGAGCTGGCAGAATGTTAGGCTATGTCAACAGAGGGCACCAGAGGGACACTGCAAGGCTGCAGCCCCAGGAAGACCCTCCCTTACAGGTCCTGGTCCTCCATAGTTATTCAGAGCAGGAGCCCAGAGGCCAGCTTGGAGTCCCAGCCGCATCTCCGGCCACACTCTCCTCTCTGGGCACTGCTTCTGCAGACCAGCTCTGGCCCTACCTTCTGCAAGTCTTGTCCCACCAGCAGGCTGCAGGTTCCTGAGGTAGCAATGGCTTCTCTGAAGAGGACTGACTCCCATCCTTGCCCTTAGTTCCTTTATTGTCCCCTCCTTTCAGCCAAGAGGTAGTGGCTGGGCCTTTGGTACCCCTTAGATGCCTTTTAGCCTTTTACTCCCTTTAGCAGCTAAGCCCCTTCTACTAGTTAACAATCCTTTATATTAAACTGTCCCTGGATATAATGTCAGAAGGCTGTTAAGTGAAGTCAGTCCCCAAACTGCCCAAGATTGTCCCACTAGGAATCAATCAAGCTGGGCTTCAAACCCAGGAGGTCTGATCCCAGAGGACACACTCCAAACTACGATGCTACACGGTCTGGAACGTTTGACATAAAATCCAGGCTAACTTCCCCTACGGCTTGGACCCCTCTAATGCCACCGGAAGTATTTACTTACCTAGGAGTTTCATTCAGGGGCAGAAATGAGAATTGTGATACGTGGGCAAGGTACTCAACCTCATCTTCTCAAGTACGGCACCACGTGACCCTAAATTTCAATATTTCAAATGAATTTCACATGCAGTATTTCACCTGCAAACAACTTTGTAGAGTTGAGAAGACATATATTATTATTCCTATTAACAAAGAAACTGAGGCTCACAGATGCTAAAATTTTGCACGGGTAGTTTCACTCAAGTCTCCCAGCCAGAACTCTGTCTATAATATCACTGCCTTGCCTTGACGTTTAGTTACTCTGAAGTCAATTTGACCGAGAGATTGCAAAATGGACCCCCAAAACATCCACATCCTAATCCTTGGAGCCTGGGATTATGACCTTATATGGAAAAAGGGTCTTTGCAGATGAGATTAAATTAAGGATCTTGAGATGGGGAGATTATCCTGGATAAGTGGGGTGAGTCCTAAATGCCATCATAAGAGTCCTTATAAGAGAGAGGCAGAGGGGGACTTCACACACAGAGGAGAAGGTGTGATGAAGACAGAGGCAGGGATTGGAGTGATGAGGCCGCAAACCAAGGAATGCCCGCAGCCTCTAGAAGCTGGAAGAGGCAAGGCACAGAAAGGGGCAGGGAACAGATTGTTCTCTAGAGCCTCTGGAGGGAGCACAGCCCTGCTGAAACCTTGACTTTGGCCCAGTGATACTGATTTCCAACTTCTGGCGTCCACAACAGTGGAAAAATGAATTTCTGTTGTTTTAAGCAACCAAGTTTGTGGTAATTTGTTACAGCAGCCTCAGGAAACTAACACACTGACAAATTCAAGTTTAAAAGAAAAGTGTATGCAGATAGAAAATAATTTCCTAACATGACATAAAAAGATTTACAAACTCAGTTGCACTCAAATTAAGAACTTTAAGAACACCGAGAACGAAAACACAAGCTATAGAGTGGGAGAGGCCATTTGCAAAACAAATATCCTACAAAGGACTTATGTCCAGAATATAGAAAGAATTCCCTCAAATTAATAAAAAAGATCGACAACTCAGAAATTTAAAAATGGGCAACAGACTTGAAAAGGCCCATCACAAGAGAGGCTGTCCAAATGACCAATAATCATACACAAATGTGCTTAATGTCATTGATCAATTGGGGAATGCAAATTAAAAATCCCAAAATCCCAATAAGACAATGGTATACCGCTACACCCCTGACAATACCAAGTGCTGGTGAAGATATGCAACAGCTAGAACTCGCATACACTGCTGGTGGGAGTGTAAATTGGTACAACTAATTAGGAAAACTATTTGCCAGTATCTACTAAAGCTAAACATATGTATATACTATAATTCAGCAATTCTATTCATGAATATATATACAGGATAAAGCGTGCTTATGTCCACCAAATGACATGAACTAAAATGTACAAGAATATCTATCAACAGCAGAATGGATAGAAAATTGTGGCATATTTATATAATGAAATAATACATAGCAATGAAAAAGAATGAACCACTACTATACCCAACAACATGAATGAATCTTGCAGACATAATGTTGAGCAGAAGGAAGCCTGACACAAAAGTTATATGAAGCTCAAGGAGAGGCAAAACCAAGCTATGGTGATAAAGGTTAGAAATGTGCTTTCCTTGGGGGGTTGTCTGCTGGGAGAGACCACAGGGGTGCCTGCTGGTGGGCTGGAAATGTTCTGTATCTTAATCTGGAGGGAGGGGGGTTACATGGATATATACATAAGTAAAAGAAATTGAGGTATACACTTAAGATTTATGTTCTTTACTGTATAAGTTAGATCTTAAAAAAGAACATTAAAAATTTACTTTAAAGAAAACAAGAGAAAGGTACTAAGGTTAACACATCATATTTAAGATAGTCAGGAAATCAGTGTGCCATTCAAATTTCACTAAAAAATGGTCTTAGGCAAAATGATTTTCCACATTTGCAAAATTGGAATATTAACATCTACCAACCTCATAAAGCAATTAAGAGAATTAGATAATGTATAAATATCCTTGCGTTCCTATAAGAGAAGCCCCATATAAATATAAGGTAACATTATTTGTGCAACATTCCAAGATCACATTTTCATTTAACTAATCTCATATAAATACCTCCTACATTCCTTTAAATTACAATTGCTAAAACCCATAAAGTAAATGAAAGTGGAAATCTGAGTTAGGCCAGCAACAAATCGATAAATTGGGGCCCAAGTAGGGCTGCCTATTCTTTCCATGACCCTTCTGATGGGTGATCATTGTAAAATTGAAAAGTGAATATTTATACTTTTTAAATCTTCCTGAAGGACTCCAGAATCTACTCAGTGACAGGAGGTTCACTAAGGATGTACACCTGATTCAATTCCAGAGACTCCAATGAAAGACTTCTAAACAGCTTCAAACCCAATAATACCATCCTGCTGATCTCCTTTTTGAAGGTTATTAATAAAACAAACAATAATCAGGTTGCAGTCACATCTATGTATATAACATGGTTCAAATCACATAGCTCCTGTAAATCTGAGCTGTCCAATATGGTAGCCACTTGCCACATGTGGCTATTGAGCACCCGAAATTTGGCTAATCTGAATTGATTTGTCCCCTAAGCGTAAAACACACACCATTTTCAAAACTTCATACCAAAAAAAAAGTAAAATACCTCATTAATATTTTTATATTGATTACATGTCAAAATGATAATATTTTTAATATCGTACTAGGTTAAATAAGATATATATGACTAAAATGAGTTTAACCTGTTGATTTTTACTTTCTTTAAATGTGGCTAATAAAAACTTTAAATTCCATCCATGGCTTGCATTGTATTTCTATGGGACAGCCAGGCTCTAAGTAAAGACGGAAATTTTCATAATGCTATTCCTCTCAGAACAGTTTTCAGAAAGAGAGCTTTAAGAATTAGGGTTATAAACACATAGATAAGGAGAATAGATTAGCGGTTACCAGATGAGAAGGGGGCAGGGGAGGGTGACAGGGGTAAAGGGGCACATATGTGTGGTGACGGATAAAAAGTGGACTGTTGGTGGCGAACACAATGCAGTCGATACAGAAACTGAAATAGAGTGATGTACACCTGAAATTACACAATCTTGTAAGCCAATATGACCCCGATAAAATAATAAAAAATAAAGAATTAGGGTCAAGATTGCTTAAATGTTTTCTGGCCAAATTACCTGTCTTTGTCAAAGATTAAAACCTACGTTTAATCATGATAATTGACTGAGTTTTAGGACGGTCATATGATGTTCAGCGTCCATGAAGTCACAGGATACTTGACCCGTTTCCCGTGAGCTTTGAATAATACGTAAACCTGCAGTTCTAAAACTTTTGGGGGCTTTCAACTATAGAGGCAAAGAAATGACCTTAGCAGGTCTCCCACAGGACTTTCCAGGACACGCCAACACGAAAGCTGTATTCAATTAATCAAAAACAATACCGCGTTGAGGCCCTAGCCCCCAGCGTGATGGTATTTCGAGGTGGGGCTTTGGAGAGGTAAATAGGTTTAGATGAGCTCATGAGGATGGGACGCTGACGATGGCATTAGTGTCCTCATAAGAAGAGGAAGAGATCGCAGCTGTCTTTCTCTCCACCATGAGAGCACACTGTGAGAAGGGGGCCAGGAACTGACCCTGTCAGACCTTTATCTGGGACTTCCAGCCTTCAGAACCAGCAAAAACCAAATTTGTATTGTTTAAGCCACCCGGTCTATTGTATTTTGTTATGGCAGCTCAAGCAACTCATACAGATACCGCTTAAAGCAATCTTTTTTATTAAATATCATAATTAATCTTTACTGAATGCTAATTAAGAGTATACACATTTTTGCTATTTAAAGGCATGGTGATTTGCACACTGTGGAGAATAAATAAATATTTGTTGATTTTCTCTATTACATTAATAGGACAGGCCTGACCTATGGCCTCTGTAGACCAACTTGCTCATAGAGCATCTTTGCTGAGCCAGGAAAACGGGTCAAGGAAAATGAGTATTATGTAAAAATATTATTACTTTGAAATATTTTCTTCTTAACTATATCAAAAGTATTTTCTTCAGTAAATGGAATTCATATTCCCACTTGAACTGAAAATGCTAAGTTGTTAATTTCTCCCCTAGGGATCTGCTTCTTGGTGTGGCACCTTCAACGATTTCAGCATAGCTTAAGCATAATAAAATCTCATTTTATGCTCCAAGGCATGAACGATCTTAAATGTCCCTCCATTGGTATAGTACTCAGCCTTGCGGCTTTTAGAATAACATTTTAAAAGGCATCACAAAAGGAAAGAAAAGGTCCCAACCCAAGGAACAAAATAGTAAGCTTTGCCTCTTAGAAATATTCAAAACACCTTTGGGTTTTTAACGGCTTGGTTTTAAAGAAAGAAAGAGAAAAAAATAACGGAAGGAAACCAAACAGGGTAGTTGATTGAACCCCTGTTATCACTTTAACCCCTTGCGCCACCTTTTAAGAGCACCCAGGGGTCTAAGAACTCCAAAAAGTCTACACAAAATTTTGTTTGCTCTATACGTATTTTCTGGGACTAGGGTCCGGAGCTTTGAACATAACCTAGAAGGAGACAGTGACCAAAAAGATTTCAAAACCTCTTGTGGAAGGGTTTGCTTTAGCGAGCTGAAACAACAACTACCCCTCCAACCTGGAGCAGCCCACCTAAGACCTCAGGATGCGCACCAGGCCCCGCTTCCACTATTTGGTGGTTACCTGGTACCTTGATTTTATTTCTGGGTGTGTGTAGGTTCATGCTAGTTGCCCCCAACTTCCCCATTCTTCTGTATCTCCCTGTTAAAAGTGGACCCTGAGTGGCTGTCTCCTCATTGGAGTGAGAGGTACTGTGTAACGGATCACATTTATCAACATACCGTTTTCCTTTAATCCCCTCTATTCTTTCGGGGCCGCTTAAATTTGCCACAGCGCTGGATGGGTTGTCCATCTTTTTACTCTTTGTATTTTGGTCTAGAGATGATGAGTCTGGCGGTGGCACTTTTAATCACGCCGGATCACACTCCTGTACTGCCTTTCCCAGATCGTGTAAAATTCTCTTCCATTCCACACTCTAAAGATGTGAGAAAGACGTAGCGTGCTCTTAGCTGCCTAGAGAAGAATATTATATAAAACTAATAAGAGCTTTCCGTTTATGCTAATTATTTTGGCATTATTACAGCAAGCGGCAGAGTCCCCTGCACCTGCCTCGGCCACTTCTTCCCTAAGAGTCAGCAAAGCGATCAGGCACCCACTGACGTCGCACCCCTCACCCCTTGCACCCTCTCCAAGCCCCACATTCCAAGTTCTCTCCCTGAACATAACTCCGGATCTTCCTGCAACCCTCCTTGCACGGGGATGAAGAACTGAAGCTCACTCTTCTATACTCTTCCCACCAGGAAATTCTACAATCTCTTCGTTCCCTTGCAGAGCGCAGATGGGTAAGTTGGGCTTTTTTTTTTTTTAAATCCTAAAACTTGCCTAAAACCAGTGAGCCTGGCCCTTCGACACCCCGAATCTGAAGGCAAGGAGTGGGCTGGCCAGGAGGGTCCCCGACCCCCAGGGCTGTTTCTAACAAGACCGGCCCCAGGGAGCGGCGGGGAGGCGCCGGCGAGCTCGGGGCCGCGAGCCGGGCCCCCGGGAAGCAGCGGCCCGACTCCC